>NC_056748.1:167054345-167239345 GCF_019279795.1 Protopterus annectens
TCCTGAGTGCCAGCCCTGTGTAGTGTGGACAAACACCAGTGCACAATGTCTTTTCCCACCAATTACAGTTATAATAGATACTAAGAATGCGGAACATTGTGATCAGCAACATTTGAAAATGGTGCGAGGTGCTTACCATTGTGCAAACACAGGCAGCGTTTTTCCGCAAAGCTAATTATGCACAATATGTGAAATAATACAGATAGCATTACAAAAACTGCCTCATCCATCATGACAATAATTATTATATAGGAAATACTAGGTCAACTACTAACATTTATCATGTGAAGTGGGACACCATTAAAAGGATAGGATTCTGCAGTATTATAACCCTGAACCTTAGCTATGACACCCTTACACTTAACAGTTGTTCCCAAAACAAGAATAAAGATATACATGTCTAGGATTCATTGCTAGCTATTACATGGATACATTACAAAAAAAAAAAAACAAGCCTGCAATACTTGGATTCAAACCCAGGACGATCTAAACTTCAAAGTGACACTTAACTCCTTGCACCACAGGAGAAGTTACACATCCTGTGGCTACATTTGTATTCATTGTAAGGTTCATACAGGCTCAATAACAGCAAATAAGGTGATAACATGCAGAAAAGGAAATAAATTTATGATATATATACAGTCCAGTTTGTTAGTACATAGGGAATGCTCCTACATAGCTGGGCAATCCAGATCAACACACAATGTAGATTCAGAGGAAGACATGGCTGTGTTAAAGCTGTCATTCTCACATACACCACTGTAGAAAGTAACAACAGTCATTCAGCACGCAAGCAACTTCAACAGGGAATGTATATTTATTTTGAAATAGTACATGTTAGATATACATGAGTTAAATGTTCAACTTGGAATATAATTCACTTATTCTGTATATGTAGTGCACAGAGTAAGTGAATTATACTTACTCTTTACACAGGCTGTTATGATTCTTGTTTTGAAATGTACAACACTGTCCTAACATGCTGTGTTCCTTGGTCACTCAGCAATCATCTGACCAGTACTGTGGTACCGAACATGTGTTAAAACAATTCTATAGTGTTGCTTTTACAATGTTTAAGGATATTAACTGGGGATATGCTATGCAGTCACCAAATAAGTAAAACCATGCTGGCTAGCATGAACAAGCATTGACTGTTATTTTGTGGGTGTGGAGCAAAAGCATCCACTCCTATGTGAGCCAGTGAGATATCCCCCAGAGAACACATATGGAGCATTTGGGAGAAGGGGCATATATGGGATTCATGCTAACTGGCAGGTTTGCCACCACACACATGGCAGATGATACACATGCTGTTCAACATGACTTGGCAGTAGACCCTACCCTGTTCACCATTTCTTGTTGTCATGTGTAAAAGACTCCAATGTAAGGCACACATTAATTTAGGATAATGCAATACAGGATACAATTGTAGCATTCTTCTAAACATATACCCAGAGCTAATGTTTAAATTTGCCATGTTGTAGCATACCATGCAGTGATGTTTTGAAGATTGTGGAAGGTGATGCTTTTAACACACCAAGCATGCCCCCTGCTACTCTGTGAAAAGTCCCATTGACTAGTAATAGCATTTAAACACATACATTACTTTCCACTGGGATGGTTTCTGCACTCATCTCTGTCTGTGAGTCAATTCGGAGAGAGGTCACTCAGTTCTTCTATTATCTATGTGCCCTGGAAACTTTTCACCTTCTGTGTGTATGGCTATTGCCGGCAGCAGCAGTATCTTCAGCATGTATTACAGATGGACGTGTTCAAAAAGCAGCAGATAATAACAATCTGTTTGTGTCTACTTTGTATCTGCACTCCAGTTTTTTCTCAATCCATGAAAAAAAATGGAAATGGAGACAGCATGAATGCTTTTATATCATGTGGACTAGCTCCACAGGATTGGTTGAATGCTTTTATATCATGTGGACTAGCTCCACAGGATTGGTTGAATGCTTTTATATCATGTGGACTAGCTCCACTGGATTGGTTGAATGCTTTTATATCATGTGGACTAGCTCCACAGGATTGGTTGAATGCTTTTATATCGTGTGGACTAGCTCCACTGGATTGGTTGAATGCTTTTATATCATGTGGACTAGCTCCGCAGGATTGGTTGAATGCTTTTATATCATGTGGACTAGCTCCGCAGGATTGGTTGAATGCTTTTATATCTTGTGGACTAGCTCCACAGGATTGGTTGAATGCTTTTATATCTTGTGGACTAGC
Source organism: Protopterus annectens (assembly GCF_019279795.1). Lineage (NCBI taxonomy): Eukaryota > Metazoa > Chordata > Ceratodontiformes > Protopteridae > Protopterus > Protopterus annectens. The sequence goes on from NC_056748.1 coordinate 167,056,581, forward strand.
TCCACAGGATTGGTTGATTAGCATGCAATTCAGCTGTGTATGTTGTAATAAGCATTTCTGATGCACAGAGTAGGACACATGCAATCAATTATTGATGTAATCCGTTATAAAAAGGCAAATGAGTAGCTGGGTAAACTGTTGTGGATGATAGTACATGATACTAACTCAGATACACTTTTATTTGGATTCACTGTATTTCAACAGAGGAGAAAATTTGTCTGAAATATCAACAGGGTGGGGTGACAGATTCACATGTATGAACGGGTGCTTCACAGAGCTACTGACATGATACATGCAGCCAGGAGGTGTGCAGCTGAAGTGGCAAGGGATCACAAGGTCACCGGTGGGGAGACCTGCAGCAGAACAGCCCCTCAGTATCACAGAAAAATTCCTGGTAAATATTGCCAATAAAAAAGCTCCCGGCAGTCCAACAGCCATTATCTGTGACATAGGTACCACTCCTGCTACTCAAGAGAAGTGTCCAAGTAGGATGTGTTAGCTCATCAGTAGAATACAGTTGCAGTCATTCCGTGATACTGTATATATTTTTAATATGTGGCAGGTTGCTTTTTTGGTGGGGTTTAATTAAGATAGCTGCAGTGTTCAGGTCCTTTAACCGCCACAGAGGGATTCCTGGCGCACATCTCCACACAAGGTAGCTCCAGTAATCCTTGAGCCAATATGTTCTGGATCTGGATGCCACTCCCACATCACATGTGGGGCTGCCAAGTATGCTTTGTTACATCATCATTAAAATACATGCTGCATCCTGTCATAAGTGTATATAGTCGTGTTAAGCTGTATGTGTGTTGGTTTAGGGTATTTCAGATAGCTTCAGTTTTATGCTCATTTAAAGGATGTTAGCCGCATTCCTGATACATTTATTTGAGTGAACATATAGATGAGTAAATGTATTAACCCCTGTTGTACAGTTAACTGTGCAGTGCTGTTGCTATTATGCCTTCCTTAAATTTTCCCAGGACCATCAGGGATTCAAAGTGCAAGGGCTGCAGCAGTTGGAAAGTGGACTAAGTTTTTGTCTGTACTGATATATATATATATATATATATATATATATATATATATATATATATATATATATATATATATATATATACACACACACACACACACACACACACACACACACACACACACACACACACACACACACACACACACACATATAATATACATATATATATATATATATATATCTTCCCACATATCTGCTATATTGTTTTCTCAGGTTTGCTGTATGTATTTCAGTACTGTTTGTATACATGTCCACTGCACAGTTTGATGAATGTCAAGGTTTGGTAATCATCATTTGAGCCTGTATTTAAGATCATAGTAATTGACGGGCAGATTACTGACAAGTCAGTAATGATTACAAACATTAAATAATATGACACAGATCTCGCATTCCTATTGCCTGCCCTTCAGATATATCATGGTGAAGCAAAACCTCTTATTTGATCAGCTGTATAGGTCTTTAGGAGCATATTATGTCACATTTGTCCGTATTGTTTAGCCTTTGTAAAACCACTATTTATGGCTTTGGCCACACTTATTACTGTAAGTGGTTGCCAGGTTTAAATGTGTGTACTAGTGACAGCAGTGTAAATTAGTGTAAATTAGTGTAAATTGCAGCGTACTAGTGTAGGTATTAATGTCATTTTGCTTTTCTTATTATCACAGATGAACGCAGAAGTAGATCTGTGTCCCCCCTGTGCCACCTGATTGCAGTGTCTCATCAGAGTCTGATGATGATGGTGGGCAAAGTGAGACCTAGTCAGGTGTTCCAGAGGCTGAGTCTGACACAGAAGTTGACATCCAGCACCCATACTCAGGATCCCTGGACACAGCCAGTATTCTATGCATACCCAGTCCACTGAGGCCACAGGTATTGGACAGTTGGAGGGCAAGGATATGGACTGGGGAAGTGTGGCAACCATGGCTTCAGTGTCTGCTGATACTGCCCGTAGCCAAACTGTTGGCAAGGTGCCACAAAGGCAGATTGATAAGGATGCTTGTCAGAGGCTTGTTGTCCCTCCACCACCTGGTGCAGGTGTCTCTTCACGTGTCACTCGATATATGCTTAGGGCATAATGGAGGCACAGGCACATTCAGAACATCACTCCAGAAGAATGATCAGGGTTCTAGACGTGGCACAGCTGACATCCATGACTTTCTCCACTATGCTGTTGATGCACTGGATCAGTTCAATGACATGTATGGACGGGATATGTCTGTGAGAAAGTACAGAGCTTCCACTGTGGAAAGCACATTGTCTGTGCTGGAACATCTTCTGGGAGGGGAACGTTGACCTCATGGGCATAGGTCAGCAACTACATCTGCTGAGAGCCAACATGGCAGTGCCCAATCAACCTCCTGTAGTGGCAGTACACCCACTGCTCCATCAGAGAGTGTGTTGTCCACACTCAGATGGAGTAGGCCATGGGGTCATGGTCCTGGCCATTCCCATGAAGGCAGTACATCCAGCAGATATCAGTCACCCTGATGTAGTAGCATACCATCTGACCTTGGGTGTGGAGGTGCCACTGCAGCTCCTGGCAGAGCCAGTTCTTGTGGTCAGGAACAAAGACAATGAACTGTCAGCTCCCACTCCCCACAGTAGACACATTTTGCAGTTGACATGTGTTACATGTGGCTCTCAGTTGTCCAACATCCAGACACATAGGGCTAGCACTGAGTTTGGCTGTGTTCATGATGCACACACACACCAATGTCACACTGAGGGCACCTACTGGCATACACGCTACATTTACATGTTTTCTGTTGGCTGCTGCCCTTACTGACTCACATGCACACACTCACTAACCATTTGTGTCAGCCTAGGCCTCCTGCACTCCCACAGACCACCCTGTACAAGTGATGACTGTGCCGTACCCCTGTTGTCTATTTTTTGGCTTCAGGAGTACTAAGGCTATGTGTTTGATGCACAGGGTGACTACCTACATTTAATATGTATTTTATATCTCAGTTTATGCTGTTGGCCTGATAATTGTAACTGTCAGTTATATTTCAGTTAGCCAGTTATACATTTGCTAGCATTAGAATCCCTCTACTTTATGGGTGATGCTTTTGTAAGGCTTGTGAAGACAGTCAATGACATGTGTCTCATTAATATATCTAACCTTCTCTTTATGGACTGTTTAGTGCTAACTTATGTGTGCACATCCAAAGTCAACCCATGAGATTCTGAGCTCTGGACTATATGTAAGCACTGCAGACAAATCTCATCAGAACAGTAATGCAGTAAAATGTTTCGTTTTTTTCATGCACATCACCATAGGTTCTGAGGTTCATAGGCTGTGCCAAGGGTATTGGCCTGATGGCATTTAGAACTGTAGGTGATACCTCACTATATAATATGCAATTGAAGATATCATGCATGGCCATGATTCTTACAGAAAGGACCACCTATGTTCAGCATAGAATCAGCATTGATCCATGGCAGATAACATTTTCACATCAAGTCAGTGAGCCTGTGCTCAAACAGGTTAATGGTTGTGCTCTGCTTGACATACATTGGAAGCCTAATGCAGATAACTGGCAACCTTTGAGACATGTATGTGTCTACCCAGCATGTCCAATGTATGTCATACTGTACACTGAGGTCCCTGGAACAGGTGAATGTGGTCCCATATGGCTTAAGGATGTGCAGTATATTCATCCCATTTGGGCCAAAGACAGCCATCTAATGCATGCATATTCTGCCTCTAACCTGGAAATATGATACTGCATACAGTGGCAGCTACTTCATTCTGCCCACTGAAGACACACATTGGAGACCCTCTGATGTTTTATTACTCAGAGATGTCTGAGGTCTGTCAGCTTCCTACAGGTGTCTGGGGCAATACTTATCAAAGGGTGTATTATAGACATTAATAAGGCTGATGACAGATGAGCATAAGGGATTGATAACATTAATTGTTCTTAACGTGATGCCTTTGCTAATTAGATGTAAGATGTAGAATGCCTTCCTCCCCACAGTACACACATTTTGCAGTCGACATGTGTTCCAAGGTATATTGATGCAGAATTTGGGAATACTGTACTCTGGGTTGCTTTTAAATAAGCAGGAACATTTATTAACATAGGTATAGGGATGCATGTTTGTGCAGTTGTTATAACACCCATGTCTTTGTCAGCAGTCATTAGTAGCACAAAGATGTTTTGCCACACGTCTTCTGCCTTTTTTTTGGCCTTTTGATAAGTATATGGCAAACAAGAGGGGAGACAGCACTGACACATCTGTTAGCACACAGCTGACAGGTCTGCTGCTTGATATGAGGTCTTCCAATTTGACTGAGTATTGTTGGTCTGTCATCCAATTTGCAACCCACCTGTTAATGGAAGGTGAGATATTCATCTTGGTTAGTTTCTCATTGAGTCCAAATGTTGGATTGCGTTGAAGGGCCTGGTCAAGGCAAGATAGGATGAGTGCACAGCCTTGTATATGTCTCTGCTCACAGTCTTGATTTCCCACAGGTTTTGCAGGCACAAGCTACACATGAGAACAGCTAACTGGAACAGATCTACTATTTGGAGATCACCTGTGTCCTTTGAGATGCATGCAGATTGTTTCCAATGCCTTAAAGCAAAGGTTGAATACAGTTATGGGATTATAATTCCAGTTGTATGTTGCCTATCCTCCACTGTGTGGGTGAGAAATGGTTGCTGTTTTCCATTCAGTGTGGGCAACATCAGTCCTCAGACTGTGACTGAATATGGCACCTAGTGGAGTAGCTCACTGTTGCAGCACATGAAGAACACAGCCCAGAATGTCATGTGGCCCCATGGACTCTGTGCTCCTAGTCTTGTAGAGAGCAGTGATAACTTGCTCTTTGTAGATATCACAGTTTGGAGGTTATAATGCAAACATGTAGCAAGCTTGGTGTTGGGAGGAGGACACTTTTCAGTCACCTGTGTCTGTTAGCAGGTTTGGAATTTACAGTGAGTTAGTGTGTGCAATACCATCCAGAATTTGGTCAAAATACATCTGAGTGATATATATTGGTTTGCAGATGTAAATGAAGACAGTCTTACAGTTATCCCTGGATAGGTGTCATAAATTATTAGCGTAATTGCTATAATCAGGGTTTTTCATGATGTCTTATTTGTTGGGGTACATTGAAGGGAGTAGCTTTCCAGGACTGTTTTGTACATGTTGTATTTGTAAACAGCAGATTCTGTCACTTACTGCGGAATGTAGTAATGACAGACATACACCAGTATGGATTGTCTTTCCTGGTGGATCTGTCTTAGAGCATATCAAGCATAGCTGTGTGTATACATTTGTGTAGATGTGTAGACAGGGCATCAGGGTATAACTTACTACAGCTGTCAATGTTCTTTGTGGAAACCTGAGATTGGACATTGATTATACCATTTCTTAGGAGGATGTAATTACCTTGGATGATGTTTTTGAACCAGAGTCCTCCTTTAGGGAGGTCATTAGGTATTCCAAATTCTACACATACTATTTTATGATTGGATTACGAGTGCAGGCACTACACATGTGCCATTACATTGTTCACTCATATTGTTGAGGAACAGGTGTGACATATTGCAGACCCTTGTTCTTTCTTCCATGGCATTTCAGTTTGTAGAATACACTTATGTTTGTGCAAGTGAGTTTGTCCTCCTATAATTATTCATGTGAGGCATTATATGTACTGGGTAAAAAAATAATGTCAAATAGACTTACAGAGGAAACAGGGGAGGGACTGATAGGTGAGAATGGGAGGTTTGAACCTGGTGTCTGAATAGAGAATGCTAAAAGGAGGGGTATATGTGATTTGAGTGGTATTTTCAGGGAAGTAACCTATGGTGTGTACATCTGGAGGTCCTTCTTAAGGTGGATATGTAGCTCTGTATTTGATCAGTAAGTGTTTTAATTGTTGCTTGTTATGTAAGAGAAGGTATGACAGCTAATTAGAGCTGCTGAGGTGCTGCGCTGCTACATACCAGCAGCCAATTGTATCGGTAAATAATTATATTGTCATTTCTGTACATACATGGGCAAAGTGTTCAGGCATCTGCACATAAACCATAACACAGCAGGTAATACAAGGAAACACTGTTAAAGCTCACACTGGGTCCAGAAACAGTAACCCGCAAATAGATACTTCTACTGTACATGATTGCCACAAGACTACAGGTGTGATTTCTATAAAAAACATATGTCATCCTAATGTTCTTATTCTTTTGGCTACTGCCATGATGGGTTGCCACAGCACATCATATGCTTCCAATTCCCTCTTTTCCCCTGCATTTCATTCTGTCACACCAGCCACCTGCATATCCTCGGTCACCGCATCCATGAACCTCATCTTAGGCCTTCCTGTTTTCCTCTTACCTGCCAGCTCCATCCTTAGCATCCATCTCCAAATAAACCCAACATCCCTCCTAGGCACATGTCCAGAAAAACGTAATCTCACCTCTCTGGCCTTGTCTCCAAGCTGTACAACCTGAGCTGATACTCTAATATACTGATTAATAATCCTGCCCATCCTCAGTACACCTAATGCAAATCCTAACATCTTGACCTCTGCCAGGTTCTGTTACGACAAATGTAATTTTGTCAGTGCCACTGTCTCCAAACCATATGACATAACTGTTTTCAGTACACTCATGTAGACCTTCCCTTTCAGTGTTATTGATACCCGTCTGTCACAAATCACTCCTGACACTCTTCTACATCCACTCCACCTTGCATGCACTCTCTTCTTCATCTCCCTTCCACATTCACTGTTACTGTAAACTTTTTATCCCAAGTATTTAAAATCATACACCTTCACCAGTTGTACGTCCTGCAGTCTCCCCATTCCTCTACCCTCCCTTTCATTCACAGACATATATTTTGTGTCAGTTCTTATGCCATTCATTACTCTCTTCTGTATAATATAACTCCACCTCTCCAGAGTCTCTTAAACATGTTATTTGATCACAATATCATCATCAAACATCATAGTCCATAGGTACCCCTGTGTGACCTCCTGTGTCAACCTGTCCATCAACACTGCAAAGAGATGGGTAACATAAAAGGAATGTCACTGTTGTCTGTCTTATATTGCATTAGGTGATATCTACTTGTCTGCCAGGCCAGTGTGTGCCCATGGCCTGTTGTAAGCAATACATATCCAATAATCTGATATAGCTAATGACATCAGCGGTGTTTGTTGAAGACATGAGGATGGTGTACCATAGCAGGCCCTGTGGGGGGCAAGAGGATGGAGGACTGCTACACATGGATGTTTGTGCAAGCACAAAAGCAATGCAAAACCATGCCATTTTCAAAGCAGCTTTGGAGACCCACACCCCCTTCTTTATGGTGATAGATACACACACTCCAAGTTGACTGCAGTGAGATTAGACCCACTACCTAAGCTTATAGACTACAGAACACAGTACTTAATGCATGCTCCATGGCACAAGTCCAATTTTAATAGGACTGCAGATGATCTTATAGTATATGACATCAGCTGGCCATGTGGGGTGCAAGAGGATGTAGAACTGCTACACATGAATGTTTGTGCAAGCATAAAAGCAATACAAAACCATGCCATTCTCCAAGGCAGTGTTGGAGACACACTTTCACCACTCTTTTTTATGGTGACAGACACACACTCCAAGTTGGCTGTAGTGCAATTAGAACCCCTGCTTATCTATGCTTACCGATTAGGGAGCACAGTACTTAATGTGCACACCATGGCACAAGTCTGACTTTAACAGGACTGCAGATGATCTTATAGTAGATGACATCAGCACCCTATGGGGGCAAGAGGATGGAGAACTGTTAGACACAGATATTTGTTCAAGCACAAAAGCAATACAAACCATGCAATTTTCCAAGGTAGTGCTGGAGAAAAACTCCTGCTCTTCTTTGTGGTGACAGATGCACACATTCCAAGTTGACGGCAGGGAGAATAAAACCCCTACATATCTAAACTTATCGACAAGGAAACACAGTACTTAACACATGTGCCATGGCACAAGTCTGATTGTAGTACAACTGCAGATGTTCTTATAGTAGATGACATCAGCAGGACCTGTGGGGGCAAGAGGATGGAGTTCTGCTAGACATGGATGTTTGTGCAAGTACAAAAGCAATGGAAAATCATACCATTTTCCAAGGCAGTGTTGGAGACATTCTCCCACTATTCTTTATACACACACACACACACACACACACACACACACACACACACACACACACACACACACACACACACACACACACTACTACTACTACTATAGTGAGAACCAAAACCCTACCAAAGTGCACAGAGTAAAAAACACAGTTTTTAATGCAAGTGCTAATACACAAGTCTGATTTTAACATGAATAAATGTGACCTTATAGTAGATTACATCATCAAGGGATATCAGGCTTGTGGGTGCTGCATAGGCACATTGATCCTTAGTGTCATCTGAGGCTAGTACGCTAACAGTAGCATACGGTTTAGAAGTCACAGCTGTGTAACAGTCCAAATCCCTTATTGAGCATATTTGGATGTTTGTCTTTGACAGTTCAAGCCTGTGAGCACAACTACTTGGCCGAGTCCATGAGGGAACACACAACATTATATAGTACACCTTTTTTGTGTTAGATGTATGTCTTGTAGAATTAAGGAGATCCCATGTTTGTACGGATTGCTGCTGAGGTTGGTTGTGAGAAAACACATGGATGGTTATTATCTGTTTGTATGGAAAGTTATACTGTGCCCTCAGTTTGCAATGTTTCCACATATGGGAAATATAGAACAGTAAGAACATAGTTCTATCTATGTGATGTAATAGTTAGCATAACTCTCAACTTCTTAGAGCAAGACATCCCCACAAAGCCATTATTAATATGGTCAATGTTGAAATATTACCCTTATAAACCTACACTGTTGATGGACTAACTGGTTTTGCATTAGCATGCATTTTATGAAGGGTATGACATCCATAAATGAAATGTATGCCATTATTTTGTGACTTAATTCTCAATGATTTAGCAATAATTTTGTATAAAGCAACATTTTATGGGAAGCAGACTACAAATATGTAAAAATATGGACATTCTTCATATATCTGGACAGTTGAGAGGTATGGTAGTTAGGCATAGTGAAGACACAATGATTCTTGCACTAAGTGTACATGCATGTGCGTTTCATTCTTATACCTACCAATGTACAAATGCGAGGTGCATTGCTAGCATCCAGCCTTCCTATTATGTAATGTAAATGTCTTACTGCAGGCCACTCCTATCAGTACTCCAGGCCGTGATTTCACAATTGCTACGGTCAATAATTGAATGTATTCGGTGTCTGCTATTGCCAGTCTGACATAACTCTTATCTGCATAATTCATTTTCTGCAGTTTTCTGCTTCACGCAAAATATTTAAGCATTATTAAAACTGTTGTCAGCAAGTGACACATCGTCCAAATGTTTACTAAAAATATACAGATTGCAACATTATGGGAGACAGAGTCACAGTCTGTAAAAAACACAAACTATAAGAAAAATGCCTCCAAATGTTCAGCTTACATCAGGATTTGAACCTTAAGCACAATTACAGCTTCATCAAGCAGAATGGCTACCTTAGTCCTTTCGGCCACAGAAGCTGCTTTCAAAACTGTAGTCATTCCTCACACAATAACCTTCATAAAAACTGTACACTGCTATCAAACCATGCACAATATATTGTATAAGTACTTCTATGACTTATATTTGGACACAGACCAGTTAGTAAGCAAAACGCCTCTCATAATTATGTTTATAACACTATATACCTCTCTTTCTTACAATCTTGTGTTTGTGGGTGGGTGGGGGGCAAATTTGCTGGAGTCGCTTCCTAACTTCTCTCTCACATGATGTAACACTATTCAGCTGTGGTTGGACTGTGTGAGTGTTTCATGTCTGATGCCTAAAAATTATGTATGATAAAATTGTAGCAATATAAGTGTGTGTACTCACACGTTAACTTAAGTTATCTACAAAAGCACCACTATATAGTTGCATACAGTACCAAGGTAAGACATATAGAAGGATATCTACTACAGTCTAGGTTCAGGCCTTACCTTGAAAATGCGTCAGTTGACACGGCATTAGTTCAGGACTGACTCTGATGCAAGCAGAACACAGTCAATATATGTATAGATAAACGTTGCGTGAGTTGCCTGGCATTAATTTTAATATATGCATGTGAGTGGGAGGAAGGTATTAGACCCTAGTTGGTCAATGCATATGCTATGCATTGTCTCCTAGCCAAAGCAAGGGCATAATGAATATGCCTACATCTACCTACACGGACAGCAGCTGGGGGTTCCTCCTCTGAGTCCTCCTGTGAATGTGGCTGTGGTGACCGAGGCATTGTTGGGGGATGTGTACCCATTCCCCTTGCTCATCCCACTGCAGCTGTTTCCACAGGATCAGACTGTGCAGCATAGCACAAACTGTGAATAGTTGTGTACATGTGTCTGGAGTATACTGCAAGGCTCCAGCAGATATATTGAGGCACTGGAACCGTGACTTCAGAAGCCCACACACACATGCTCTCTGATGTTCCTAGTTTGTGAGTGTGCCTCCATGGGTGTGTGTTCATTTCTGATGGGTGCTATCATCCATGGTTCCAGGACATAGCCAGCATCCCCCAGTAAATGGCCCTATGGGATGTCCCCTTAACAAACATCTGATACAGCTGTGATGCATGCCAGGTATGGGAGTCATGATAACTGCAAGGGTTATCAGCACACACATTCAAGATATTCCCATTAGCAATGCACATGACTTGGCAGTTGATGAAGTGGTATCCCTTGCAGTTAATGTAGATTCAACCCTGCTCACCAGGTAGTGCCTTGGCGTGTACATGAGTGCAATCTATGGCACCCAGTACTTCAGGGTAGTGTGCTATATGATAGGAGTGATGCATATTATTGGTCCTCTCCTCAGCAGTAAGGGGGAAATATATGTGTTCACTGGCATGTATCTCAGCATGACATCCAAGAATTGGTAGAGTATCCTGGTTGCTGATTCCTCTGACACCTCCATCATGTCTTTGAAAAGTACCTGTAACTAATATTCCAAGAGTTACACACACCTTAGTTTCCACTCGGATGGGCTCCCGTTGGTTGGCTCTGGCTCTGAGTTGAGGCTGGCAGAGCTCACAGAGTTCTTATAATGTGACCCTGTCCACCCTGTAGCACTCTACAATCTCTAGTTCACGTAACACCTGGTAGGTTACCCTAGGCCTGAACACACTTCTACTTCTCGGCCTAGCAGCATTGACTTCAGCCTCGAATACATACAGATGTAGAATAGCTGCACCAGCCCCTGGCATTTTGTCAGTTAAAGTTTCCAAGTCTTTACTCCAATGTTGTTGGAGTATTGAGAGAAAATCAGAATGCAGCCTGTATGCATATTTTATATATTTCCTGATTAGGAACACCATCTGGCATTGGCTACTTTAAATAATATTCACCTGCTTAGAATGTCATCGCCAAGATTTGCAACTTCTGTTGCAATGTGAAACTATGCATAATAACAGCAACTTATGTAAACCATTTTATAATATATGGTACCACAAGAGTATTCAAGCAAAGCACACTAACAACAGTGGATTACTATAGCTCAGTCCAGCTTACCAGGTTTGGCCAGTTCTCAGTGGGGGTCACCACTATTGATTGAATGCATCTGGTTTCTATTTGTGGAGGTCTAGCTCATGTCTGGGGTCTGCTCATAGACATTTGGATTCCAGTAACATTGCGGTTTGCATAAAGCTGCTCACTGTGCACTCACATGAAAAGACCCCATTAATTCAGAACAACAATACCTGACAACACCCACCTGATGTTATCAACATCCATGAAAAGCATAAACACTGTGTAGGGGCTTACATGGAGTGAAAATCCCTACATGGTCCCTGCTTTTTGTGATTCAACAAATCCACTGCTTTGGTACATCATTTACATAACAATCATGCTGACAGCCTGGAAACTACACATATAGTAACCGTGTAAGCTGGGCAACAGCATGGGAGCATGGAGTTAAAGACACATTGCAGGGTATTGCTGTACCCGTTGTGGCAATACATCATACCAATCTTTTAAATTACATTTTTATTAATTATTTTATTAATAATTTTTAAATGTTTTGTGCGTAGCTGTGCAAACTGCGAATATGTTGCTAAAATTAAAATGATAATATTTATAGTGATTTATAGTGATGTGGCACATGCCACTGATTCTTTTTGACAGTCTGTTGCATTACATGCATATTTTTACCTTTTCATGGCCATTCTGTCCATATTTCCAGACTTCTACATGCCCTTGCTTCTGTGTAGGCTCCTGTAATTTTCAAAACATTTCCAGCACAGACATGGAGCCTACATGGCTGTGTGTAGGCTTGTTGGATCACTTTTCCATGTTGGTTTGCTTCATTAGTATAAAGTTCAGACACTTATATGGAAATTTGCATCCCACAAAACTTTCCATCAATGCATGCAAATGCATGTGATTGCACACCACTACATGGACTTTACTTAATCTAAAATTTGGTGCACCCCTGTTTGCATCACACCCTAACACAAACACTGCAAAAATTACCATATAGGATTTCTTACATTTGCACCTATAACTTTTTTTGCCTCATAAATATCCACTATTCAGTCACTGAGCTGAAACAAATAAATAAAAAGGCTGCACCACTCATCATGCTGTATGCCATTGAGTAACTGCATTTTCATCTCACATTTGTGGTTGGCAGGATATGTGTCTGTCCTCACTTATTCTAACTAGCCTACTGAACAGGTTCATATACTGTCAAAAAATCTGTGTAACTGTATAACCTGACATTATTTCATTGTTTTCAAACTCAAATTTACTTTACAGTCAATATTTTTTCTGTGGCCATCTACATGATGTTACAGTTCGCCATTGCACAGTAACTATATTATTGCATCAATTAATGACTTCGTAGAACAGGGATAAAGCCCATACTGTGACATAGATGATGCAAAGCTGTTGTCATTATTTAATGTTCCTTATGATACACTATTTTAGAAAATCTTAATAAGGTGTGTAGATCTAAAATATACTGTACAGTATTAATTGTTTTTTGTTAGTGCTGTCATCAAAAGAGATACTGCCAGGACAGCTAGCTGGACTTTTGTAAAAAACTATATGTCACTTGTAAATATCAAAATGATTTATATAAGATGCTTGTGTTACAACTGTATTACAACTGTATGTCATGTGTATATCAAACTGGTTTGTAAAGACATGTATGTTGGAAAGGTATTTTATAAAGTGTGTTGGAAATGCATCCACAGTGTGCCCTACTGGAAGAAAACTGAAACGTGCATACACCATTGTAACTGTCTCAATGTATATATTTTATCAGTGGGAACTGAAATACAGGAGGTTAACTTCAGTCCAGCAAATTTTATAAATAAATTAAATTACTTTATAGGCTACACAATAAAAGATGGTATCTTTCAGTTTTCAATGCAGCTAGAGACACATAATCTGTGCTGAGAAGCTTTCTATATTGTCTTTAGGGTGAATTAATTACTAGTCTTGAAAGCACAAAGGAATGTACTTGTTTTATGACTTCCAGCATCTGCCAAGGATCTGAGTTCTATGTATTTTCACAGGTAGATGATAAATACTGCCAGCTTCCAGCAGTTGGGGTTTCACCTGGGAACTAGAGTCAGATGACAAAACGTTATGTCATTCTGCAAGCTATCCCAGCAGTAATATTTGAGATGTTAATTTGAGAAGTCTCTTAGTGACACAAAGCATTCTGTATTCAGTCTTTGATCTGACAAGAATGATTCACCACATCTGCCTTGCTCTAATGAAGTTAGTTTCTAGAAATAGAATAATTCTCTTAGATTCAATCAGGAGTATAGTAAAGCTTAGTTTGGATGTTTTCTTTATTTGTGTGAGCCTGTACTGCAATGTTATTTTTAATAGTTCCTGTGGTTTTGAACTCTGATGTCACTGTGAATATATAGTTAGTATTGTCTTGATATTTTATTATTTATTATTAAATATATTTAAACATTTCATTGTGGCTGATCTGTGTAGAGATATTTAAGTTTTGAGAGTATTTGCATATTTATTTGGTGACACTGTGTGGGCCACTCCTAATAGCCTTGCTTTTGGTCAAACTACCACTTCTGATAATATTAATATTACAGAGTAAGATTGGGTACCCTTTGTTAAGGGCCTTAAAGTAGCTGATAAAGAGTGACTGGTGGCAGTAATAACTAGCTTATAATCTGGGCAGAAGGGGGCATCACCAGTAAACCTGTGACAGCCTTTCCCATGTGTGTGTGTGTGTGTGTGTGTGTGTGTGTGTGTGTGTGTGTGTGTGTGTGTGTGTGTGTGTGCATGTGTGTGTGTGTGTAAATCAAACCTCAAAGAGAGTGTGTGTGTGTGTGTGTGTGTGTGTGTGTGTGTGTGTGTGTGTGTGTGTGTGTGTGTGTGTGTGTGTGTGTGTGTGTGTGTGTGTATACGCGTGTGTGTGTGTCAGCTATTTGGGTAGGGACACAAAGCACTGGCTGGATAAAGAGGGTGCTGGGGTCTTGGCTTGGTCATTCAGCTGAGATCTCATCTCTATAGCTGTGCCAGTGGGGAGTCTTACTGGGGATCTGGAGGAAGAGGGAGAAACCAGTCCTGGACTGACTGTGATCTCTGTGTGCTCTTAAGGGAAATTGCACTTGATGCAGAGAGCTGCATCTGTAAATACTGTGTGCGTACTTGTCATCCTCCCAGTATATGTCCCCCACTTGTGCCAGTGTGAGGATTGAGGCTCCTTGATTACTGCTCCAGCGGTGGGTCATCACAAGTGCATCTGTTTGGAAGCTCCATTTTGATTCACTCTAAATTCTAAGGCTTCTCTGATGAATTAAAAAAAACAAAAAACAAACACAAAGAAAACATCAAGACAGATGTGGTTCCCAACCGAATAACTTTAATACTTCATCTTGGAGCTTTCATCCAATCAGTGGACTTCATTAGATTTGAAGCAACATGTTCCATCCACAGATTATATACACAAAATAATCACATAACAGTAAATCAATTAACTAATCAAATACATGCAGTTATGAATAAAATGAATCATTGCATTCAGCATTATTAAACAACCTACTTAAAACTAAAAAAAACATTTTATACATGTCAAAATGTATCTCATTTCCTAAGCATTTCTCAAGATTTTAAAATACATTTAATATTGAGTGTCCATTTAGACCTGGTGGTCTTCCAAATGTAACCCTAATTTGCCAGGTTAAATCTTTTAGTTCTAACTTATTGTTAATATCACCCCCAAATGATTGTCAAAGATGACATCCAACACAAAAAACAAACTTTTTAAAACTCAGATCACACAGTAAAATGCCTATCTATAGTGTTACTACAGTCTTTGCTTCTAATGGCCAAAAGATGTTCATTAGTTATTTCACTTAACTCTCTAATTGTTTTACCTGTATAAAACAAACAGGTCTCACAAGTAGCATAATAAACAACTCCCTCACAATAACAAAAACCTTGTACTTGAGGACTTAAGAATCTCACCTCTCAGGGAAATAAACTTCTTCTTCTTCTTCTTCTTCTTCTTCTTCTTCTTCTTCTTCTTCTTCTTCTTCTTCTTCTTCTACTGGCTTTTCCCGGTTAGGGGTCACCACAGTGGATCACATGTCTGCTCATGATTGGCAGTGGAGTTTTATGGTGTTGATTTGCCAGCCTGGCACCCAACCTTTTACAGAAGGCACACACGCACTCATGCCTAGGGCCAGTTTAGTGTCCAATCCACCTACAGCATGTCTTTGGGACCAGAGGGAGGACATGCAGACTCTGCACAGAAGGCACCCCAGCCAAGGATCAAACTGGAGAACCTTTTGCTGTGAGGCGGCAAAGTCACTGCACCACTGCGGCTCCCCTCTCAGGGAAATAAACTGCCCTTCATTAATATAATGGCAGTTCTTAAATTTACTTTTATTGCATTTATAGGTATCAGAAGGGCCTAAACGTTACACAGTCCCTTTAAAATGGCTTAGCCTAAGAGAGTCTGAATATTTAGTCCCCTCTTGCCAATAAACTATGGCTTCTCTCCTGTTTTCTTTAAAACCTCAATCATCTTCATGTATGTGCTTAATTTGAAAACTACCTATACTATAAGTTACAACCAAAATGTTGTTGAAATCTTTCTTACCCAAACCATCATCAGACCTAATAACATTATTGATATTCATATAACCACAACTAATAGTGGAATTCAAATTGTGTGAACTTAATGAATTAATGGCCAAAATGGGACTATATAACTCACCAAAACTTTTTATAACTTTATTAAAAATATTGAGAGTATAATTTATTTTATATCCCGGTTGTATAAACATATCTTTTAAACAACTCAAACTTTCAAGAAAATCATACTCCTGAGATGTTAAACAGGATACCCTAATAACCTCCAGTTTGTTCCGATTATACCACACAAAGTATTGCAGAATGGATGAATGGTTCACTAAAGTAAAACAGAAATCCAAATTCACACAAGAAAAGCGAATCAATACAAAGCAGAAGTCTTCAAATACAAATACAAATACAAATACAAATTTAATATAATCGTAAGTGCTTTCACAGTTAATACAAAACTGCTTCCTCAGACAATATAACACATTAAAAGCTTTTACTCTATATAAATTAATTCAAAAATTACATCACCCAATCACATCAACTGTTTCACTAGCAACTTAACAGCTAGGTAAACTAATTAATTACACGTTTCCTGCATGGTTGCATAGACCAAAAGAAGCATTAGCTAAAACAATTACATATGATATATACATATATAATGAATTATATATCAAAAATATATATAAAATATACTAGAAGCTCCACATGTTAACAATAATAAACTTTAAAGTATAAACATGGAAAACAACAGGAACATATGCTTAAAATGTTTAAGAACTGCTTCAAATTTTCTTAAAGTGAAATACCTATAAAGAGTGGGATACCTATAAACAACGTTAGTTCATGTCTCAGCAATCAACACCTTAACATACTGTATACATATCATGTGGTGTCATAAAACCACACATTATTTTCAAATGCCCCTAGCTTTGAGTATAGGTATAATCAGTATATTTAATCTATATATTTAGCATACTGCAATGTATGTTTATCATTTTATATTGCAAAACAAATAGACTCCTTAGTGATAGGATAAGGGAGCATTTATACAATATAAAAATGGTTTAATTATGAATGCTCTGGCTAAATGTGGCATAGAATGGTCCAATAAATAACTATGTTTTAGTGGTTAAAGTAGTGAAACAACATGAGCATGGTGGTGATCTTAAAAATTTGATGGAAACATCCAAAACAAGGTGGATCATTAGAATGATGGCTGATACTGGAAGAGGCTTACATGACAAGGTACTGAGTAAATCTATACTCAAAGACAGGGCCTTGTTTTCCATGTTTATATTTTAAAGTTTAGGATTGTTAGTGAGAAGAATTAAAATGTGTGGAGCTTTTACTATATTTTATACACACACACACATATATATATATATATATATATATATATATATATATATATATACATATTTTTATAGGTAACGTCTACACTGAGTTTTTGTGATTGCACGGTGATGCATGGTGAGCAGCAGTGATAATTACATATTTATGCCACGCACCATGTTTACATATAAACAAGGGCAGTTTCATGGCCGGCAACAGTGTTGCTGGCCAGGAAACTGTGTGAGGCAACACAGATAGCAATCCTATGTACTTTAGAGCACACTAGGTTAGCTGGATTGCACAGGATGCCACAATGATTACTAGTGTTTATCATATAGTAATTTGTATGGTCCAAACACAGTACAAGACAGTGCATGTAGTGCAGAGTATTGTGAAATCCTATTCTAGGCATTCTGCACAAAAGTTGTGTAAATGATCTGTAAGAGTATATGGACTACCATTTAAAATAAACAGTCAAGGGAAGTGTGTGCATTGAACAGGGACACACAGATGAATTGTAGGAATGAACACAGGGAAAGAGGACAAGTGAAATATCTTAATGTACAGCAGATGAAGTCATGTCTATGGAAGGCATTTGTAGTAGGTACACTAATCACACATCAATATGGTGCAGTTTGAACTGTACATTGAAAATGTATATTATGTGACTGTCACACAAGGTGACATAACAATGGAGAAGATGTTCATAGGTTCATAGGTTGATAATAGGCTATCTGCCCTAGGGCATTTATAAGCCTAGCCAGAGTGTGTTTGGCTTTCGCCATCCTTTTAAGGCTAGTTTACTCTGCCTCTGTCTAGTAGGGACACAAGAGATCCCAGGGGTAAACCTACGATCTCCCATCCACTCGTCAAGATTTCTCTTGAAGAGGGTCATTGAGGGGCTCTGCCTAACATGGATTGGGATTTTGTTCCAGAGTGAGGGGAGCCTCTGGGATATGAATCTGTCCCTCCAGCATGTATTATTTATATCTGTGCTGAGGTTTAAGTCCCTGGAGCGTGTAGCTCTAAGGGATTTGGATTTCCTGAGGTGGAGCATGTCCATTAATTCTGGGTTGGACATGGCTTTATACGTCAGGCACAGATCGCCTCTGAATAGGCGGTAAGCAACTGAGTAGAGCTGGAGTTTCTTTAGCCTAACTGCGTAGGGCATCTGTTTGAGTCCTTGATCCTCTTGGTGAGGTACTACTTTTGGGGTCTTTCCAGTTGCTGCAGTTGTCAGGTAAGGTACATCCCGAATGGGACATTGTATTCAATTATGGGCCTGATAAGTGATGAGTAGAGGGGCACAATGACCTCTCTTGATCTAGATGTGAACCCTTTTGTGATAAGGTGGGCTATATAGAAGGTCTTTCTAACCACTTTGGCAATGTGATTGTCAAAGGAGAGATTGCTATCTACTTGGGTCCCCAAGTCCCTAATTACTTCTTCCGTACTTAATGGATTGCCACCTATGGGGATGACTATGCACTTTTTGGCATTTAGCTTTAGGCCATGGCTCTAGCACCAGTTATCCATCTCTGTGAGACCCTTTTGGAGGATGCTTGTGTCAGCTGGAGAGTCGATTATGGCACCCAGTTTGCAGCCATCTGTGAACTTGGTCAGCCATAGTCCTCCCGTGTTAGCCTGTATCTCAGAGAAATATATACCGAACAAGAGAGGTCCCAGGACTGAGCCTTGTGGGACGCCACTTGTAACTGGTTTAGAGTCTGACATGGCACCTGCAATTCTGACCATGTGGGTTCTATCCCTGAGCCAGTTTGCAACTCATCTTGTAACATAGGGGTGGATATTTAAGCTGGTGAGCTTATTTATGATGCCTGAGTGGGGAATTATGTCGAAGGCTTTTGCGAGGTCCAGGTAGGCTGTGTGAACTACCTTCATCTATGGCCTTGGTGACTGTTTCAAAGAAGTTGACCAGGTTCAAGAGGCAAGATCTGCCCTTAACAAAGCCGAATAGGGTAGGATCCAGTGTTTGGAGGTTCCCAATGTCTTTGTTTATGAGTTCCATGATGATACGCTCCATAGCTTTGCAGACCAGGCTAGTCAGGCTTATAGGGCGATAGTTTCTGGGGTCCGTTGTTGCACCACCTTTGTGGAGTGGGACCACTGTTGCTGTACGCCATTCCTTGGGTACATATCCTGTAGTAAGGCTGAGATTGAACAGTGACTTTATGTGAGGGTTCAGTTCTTCTTGGAGCTCGTGTAAGACACAGCCCAGGACACCGTCCGGTCCCACTGATGCTGTGTTTTTTGCTTTGGAGAGGGCAGCTCTCAACTGTGCATCTGTGATGTCAGGGAGGCTATACTCTGTTGGGATAGACATTTGCTCTTTTGGGGGAGAAGAGGGGGAGAAGTTTGCACTGAACCTGTCTGCCAGGATGTTGGCAATGTCTGTGAGTTCAGTGTATTTTTTGTCATTTTGCACTATCTCAGAGCATATCTGGGAGTTGCCACCCGGGTTCCTGAAATAACTAAAGAAGGCCTTGTGATTATCTTTAGCATCTTGTGCAATTTTTCTTTCGAAGCTGGCCTTAGATGATTTTATGAGGGATCGTAGTTTCTTGCTAGTACTGATCAGAGATGCTTTCCCTTTTTGGGATTTTGTCTATCATGTAGTAGCTTCCTCCTTCTGTTGTATAGCTTATTTATGGCTGGGGTCCACCAGACAGGCCTCCTGCCTTTGGAGGAGTGAGTCTTGGTTTTATTTGGGATAGCACGATCCATGCATTCATGTAGGTGTTCATAGAATGCGTTTGTAAAGGATTCTGTGGTTTGGGCCATATTTTCCACTGGCCTGGGGGCTTTGAAGGATTCCACCTCAGTTTTGAGAAGTGTGAAGTTTGCTTTTGAGAAGTTCTTCATCGTGGTTTCCTTGGCTGGAGGTGGGGACGGGATATGGATGTCCAGTGAGATTAATTTATGGTCAGATCTTACCAATGAGGGGTATACCTCTGGTATGGAACATAGAGTCCCTGTGTTGGTGATGATCAGGTCCAATATGTTTTCCCCTCTTGTGGTAGTGGTGACCAGTTGTTCCATAACATTTGAGTTTATAAATTCTCTGGGCAAGGGTGTTGGGGCTTGAGTAGTGCTCTCAGTCTATGTCTGGGTAGTTGAAGTCACCCAATATAATGGTGTTTGGAGAGACCTTCATATTCTCCAGTGTTCTCTGGAAAGCTGAGTGGGGGTTCCTGAGTTTGGGAGGGTGGTCTGTAGCAGGCTACAAACTGAAAGGCAGTTTTGCCCACTATTAGTTGCACATGGATGGTCTCCGATGCTTCGTGCAGTGCCACTAACCTGGAGGTGTGGGTATCTTTGATGAATATGGATACACCCCTCCTTTTGTGGTTCGGTTCGAGTTTTGGGACCAAAAAGCATGGTATGAGGTATAATTTGCTAGTGCTGGGGTGCTCTCAGGAGCCTTGAACCAGGTTTCTGTTTCTGCACAAATATCGATATTCTCCATACTGAGGAGAGCCTTGAGTGCCTGCATCTTGAGGTTTAGACTTCTGGCATTGAGCAGCATTACCCTTAGTTTCTTTTCCCTTGTGTTGTCTATGGAGGTGGGTCTTTTGAGCATTGCCTATAAAAGGCAGTAGGGGGGTGGCAAGAGCCTTAGCCAGTATTCGAAAGCCCAGGGGTGACAGGTGCAAGCCGTCCCTAGTGAAGCAACATGGCTTGTCGAGCATGTCATCCCAGGCTGACAGACACTGGATCCCCTTTGAATGACACCAATACTTTAGCCAGTTGTTAAAATTGATCATTTTGTCTTTATACTGTGGCATCATTCTTGGTGAGGGTAAGATGCTACTCAAGGTCAGGGTCATACCGGCCTGGGCTACATGATCAGAGAGCTCCTCTATTTCTCTTTTCATGTAGTCCAGGGAGGTACGTCTCGGGTCATTCACACCAGCATGGACAATGACGGAGTCATATTTGTACTTGCTTTGGAGTGACCTGAATGCTTGTGTTATGTGGCAGATCCTGGCACCCGACAGGCAGCTTACAGTGACCTTCTCCTTGTTCAGCCTGGTGAGTGGGACGTCAGTGTGTCTGACATTAGAGTCACCTATTACAAGTATATTAGGTGTGTTGTTTAGCCTTAAGGGCTGTGACTGTGTGGCACACTGACTGTGAACTATGTGATACGTGGGTATTGTTGTGGGGTAGCGGTTGCTTGGATGTCTGCTTTGGAGGTCTCTGCTGCTTAGGCAGATTTTTATTTAGAGCTTCTGAGTATGTTTTTTTTGTGTTTATGTGTTTGGCTGGCTGTTGCGATAGGTCTGTGTGAGACTGGATTTATGGTGTGTGTGTGGTTACCTTCTCCTCCTGACTGACTGCGCCAGTACTAGGTTGAGAGAGCTCAGCCTCCAATTTGGCTATATAGTTGCATCTCTCACATATATTTGAGCTTGTTGGGAGGAGGAGAGGGTGGTCTGTGTCAGACTCCAAACCAGTTACAAGTGGCGTCCCACAAGGGTCAGTCCTGGGACCTCTCTTGTTCGGTATATATTTCTCGGAGGTACAGGCCAACATGGAAGGACTGTGGCTGACCAAGTTTGCAGATGACTGCAAACTGGGCGCCATAATTGATTCTCCAGCCAACACAAGCATCCTCCAAAAGGGCCTCATAGAAACAGACAACTGGTGCCAGAGCCATGGCCTCAAGCTAAACACCAAAAAGTGTATAGTCATCACCTTTGGCAAAAACAAAGTGCCCACAAATTACCACATAGGTGGTAATCCATTAAGTGCAGAAGTAATTAGGGACCTGGGGACCCAAGTTGATAGCAATCTCTCATTTGACAACCACGTGGCCAAAGTGGTTAGAAAAACATTTTATATAGCCCACCTAATCATGAAGGGATTCACATCTAGATCAGGGGAGGTCACTGTGCCTCTTTACTCATCCCTCATCAGGCCCATAATTGAGTACAATGCCTCTTTTGGGATGTACCTTACCAGATACCTGCAGCAACTGGAAAGACCACAAAAGTACCTCACCAAGAGGATCAAAGTGCTCAAACAGATGCCATATGCTGCCCGGTTAAAGAAACTCCAGCTCTACTCAGTGGCATACCGCCTGCTCAGAGGCAATCTTTGCCTGACGTATAAAGCCATGTCCAACCCGGAATTAATGGACATGATGCACCTCAGAAAATCCAAATCCCATCGAGCTACGCATTCGAGAGACTTGAACCTCAGCACTGAAATAAATAGGACATGCTGGAGGGACAGATTCATAACCTAGAGGCTCTCTTCTCTCTGGAATAAAATCCCAGTCCAGGTTAGGCAGAGTCCCTCATTGACTCTCTTCAAGAGGAATCTTGATGAGTGGATGGGAGATCATAGGATTACCCCGGGTATCACTTCTGTGTCACTGTTAGACAGAGGCACAGTATACTAACCTCGAAAAAGGACATAGCAAAATTAATTTAAAATGGGTGGCGAAAGCCAAACGCACTACGGCGAGGCTTATAAATGCCCTAGGGCAGATAGCCTAGTATGAACCTATGAATCTATGAACCTATAAGGCAGTTGTAACAATGCCTCAATATTCCCAGATTCACCAGCTGGACTGGAGAGTAAACCCGAAACTGACTTTTGGACATGCCAGAATAGTATAAGGAACTAATTTTTGACTGATCAAAAAGGACCAATAGGGAGCCAAGTACTTAAAGGGAGTATAAGAGGGTGTAGTGCTTTAGTTTATTAGTGCTTACTTATAAGATTACTTATACGAGCAACTGCAGGGCTTTAGAATGAAAATAGAGTGCTTACTTTGATATTTAGAACAGTTCTGAAGAAAAAAGTGAAGAGCAGACTTTGTGGAGCTGGGAATAGTTTAAACCCATTTAAGCGGTGCTGCCCAAATCTGCGCTATGCACAAAATCATGCAAAACCACGCAAATGCGGGTTTTAAAGCAGGGAAACTAAAAGAGATAGGAATTGACCCAAAACGGCCAATAAGCTACTAGTTTCAGGGCTGAATCCACTCCTCCAGGGACAGATAGGCTGCTCAAAGCTCCCCACTCTCATTGGTGAACAGAGAAGCTTCCTCCTATCCAAGTAAGGATATGGGAAACACAGGAAACTATACCACTGTCCAGAATTCAGCAAAACCTAAAATCTGGACAAATCTAGTTCAGCAAAGGTGGGAAAAGAGAATTTTTGGTTTGTTTTTTTCAGGAAACAGCAGAAAAACACACAGAAAACACTGTAAATGCTATAAACAAGCTAGTGTACTTTAGTGTGTAGCCTACAACAGTTATACAATACAAAAATGACTTAAATTGATATAAAACAAGTGCAAAAACTGTAAAAAGCAGAAGGCAAATGCAATTTAAACTTTTTAAAGCACAGATCAGTTAGAAATTTGCTGTTTAAGCGGAAAAAGGCAGTCAGAGCAAAAAAACAGAAAAAAAACTTAAATCTGGAAAAGTCTCTCTTGGGTCTCTCTGTTGCCTGTATCACTCTGCAGGACACCAAGAGGAGCTGTGCGGAGTTGTATACTGGCACAAAACCATGCAAAAGCGGGTTTTAAAGCAGGGAAACTGAAAGAGATAGGAAGTGACCCAAAACCGCCAATAAGCTACAAGTTTCAGTGCTGAGACCACTCCTCCAGGGACAGATAGGCTGCTCAAAGCTTCCCACTCTCACTGGTGAACAGAGAAGTTTCCTCCTATCCAAGTAAGGATATGGGAAACACAGGAAACTATACCACTGTCCAGAATTCAGCAAAACCTGAAATCTGGACTAATCTAGTTCAGCAAAGGTGGGAAAGAGAATTTTTTTTTGTTTTTTTTTTTGTTTTGTTTTTTTAGGAAACAGCAGAAAAACACACAGAAAACACTGTTAATGCTATAAAGAAGCTAGTGTACTTTAGTGTGTAGCCTACAACAGTTATACAATACAAAAACGACTTAAATTGATATAAAACAAGTGCAAAAACTGTAAAAAGCAGAAGGCAAATGCAATTTAAACTTTTTAAAGCACAGATCAGTTAGAAATTTGCTGTTTAAGTGGAAAAAGGCAGTCGGAGCAAAAAAAAGAGAGATAAAATATATACAGGAAACTATACCACAGTCCAGAATTCAGCAAAACCTGAAATCTGGACAAAATCTAATTCAGCAAAAGGCAGGAAAATTTTTTTTTTTTTTTCAGGAAAACACAAATAAAATAAAACAAATGCTACTAAATGCACAGGCTAGTGTAGTGTACTGTAGTGTGTAGCCTACAACAGTTATACAATACAAAAACAAAACAAATAACTATAAAGCAGAAGGCAAATGCAATTTAAACTTTTTAAAGCACAGATCAGTTAGAAATTCGCTTTTTAGGCGGTAAAAGGCAGTTGGAGCAAAAAAACAGAGAAAAAATACTTAAATCTGCAAAAGTCTCTCTTGGATCCCTCTGTTGCCTGTATCACTCTGCAGGACACCATGAGGTGCTGTGCGGAGTTGTATACTGGCGCAAAACCATGCAAAAGCAGGTTTTAAAGCAGGGAAACTGAAAGAGATAGGAATTGACCCAAAATGGCTAATAAGCTACTAGTTTCAGGGCTGAGACCACTCCTCCAGGGACAGATAGGCTGCTCAAAGCTCTCCACTTTCACTGGTGAACAGAGAAGCTTCCTCCTATCCAAGTAAGGATATGGAAAACACAGGAAACTATACCACAGTCCAGAATTCAGCAAAACCTGAAATCTGGACTAATCTAGTTCAGCAAAGGCAGGAAAAGAGAATTTTTTTTTCAGGAAACAGCAGAAAAACACAAATAAAACACTGTAAATGCTATAAACAGGCTAGTGTACTTTAGTGTGTAGCCTACAACAGTTATACAATACAAAAACAACTTAAATTGATATAAAACAAGTGCAAAACTGTAAAAAGCAGAAGGCAAATGCAATTTAAACTTTTTAAAGCACAGATCAGTTAGAAATTCGCTTTTTAGGTGGGAAAAGGCAGTCAGAGCAAAAAAGCAGAGAAAAAATACTTAAATCTGGAAAAGTCTCTCTTGGGTCTCTCTGTTGCCTGTATCACTCTGCAGGACACCACGAGGAGCTGTGCGGAATTGTATACTGGCGCAAAAACGTGCAAAAGCAGGTTTTAAAGCAGGGAAACTGAAAGAGATAGGAACTGACCCAAAACGGCCAATAAGCTACTAGTTTCAGGGCTGAGACCACTCCTCCAGGGACAGATAGGCTGCTCAAAGCTCCCCACTTTCACTGGTGAACAGAGAAGCTTCCTCCTATCCAAGTAAGGATATGGGAAACACAGGAAACTATACCACAGTCCAGAATTCAGCAAAACCTGAAATCTGGACTAATCTAGTTCAGCAAAGGCAGGAAAAGAGAATTTGTTTTTTCAGGAAACAGCAGAAAAACACAAATAAAACACTGTAAATGCTATAAACTGGCTAGTGTACTTTAGTGTGTAGCCTACAACAGTTATACAATACAAAAACAACTTAAATTGATATAAAACAAGTGCAGAATCTATAAAAAGCAGAAGGCAAATGCAATTTAAACTTTTTAAAGCACAGATCAGTTAGAAATTCACTTTTTAGGCGGGAAAAGGCAGTTGAAGCAAAAAAATAGAGAAAAAATACTTAAATCTGGAAAAGTCTTTCTTGGGTCTCTCTGTTGCCTGTATCACTCTACAGGACATCACGAGGAGCTGTGCGGAGATGTATACTGGTGCAAAACCATGCAAAAGTGGGTTTTAAAGCAGGGAAACTGAAAGAGATAGGAATTGACCCAAAACGGCCAATAAGCTACTAGTTTCAGGACTGAGACCACTCCTCCAGGGACAGATAGGCTGCTCAAAGCACTCCACTCTCACTGGTGAACAGAGAAGCTTCCTCTTATCCAAGTAAGGATATGGGAAACACAGGAAACTATACCACAGTCCAGAATTCAGCAAAACATGAAATCTGGACTAATCTAGTTCAGCAAAGGTGGGAAAAGAGAATTTATTTTTTTTTGTTTTTTTGTTTTTGTTTTCTTCAGGAAACAGCAGAAAAACACAAATAAAACACTGTAAATGCTATAAACAGGCTAGTGTACTTTAGTGTGTAGCCTGCAACAATTATACAATACAAAAACAACTTAAATTGATATAAAACAAGTGGAAAAACTGTAAAAAGCAGAAGGCAAATGCAATTTAAACTTTTTAAAGCACAGATCAGTTAGAAATTCGCTTTTTAGGTGGGAAAAGGCAGTCGGAGCAAAAAAAACAGAGTAAATACTTAAATCTGGAAAAGTCTCTCTTGGGTCTCTCTGTTGCCTGTATCACTCTGCAGGACACCATGAGGAGCTGTGCGGAGTTGTATACTGGTGCAAAACCGTGCAAAAGCAGGTTTTAAAGCAGGGAAACTGAAAGAGATAGGTATTGACCCAAAACGGCCAATAAGCTACTAGTTTCAGGGCTGAGACCACTCCTCCAGGGACAGATAGGCTGCTCAAAGCTCCCCACTTTCATTGGTGAACAGAGAAGCTTCCTCCAATCCAAGTAAGGATATGGGAAATACAGGAAACTATACCACAGTCCGGAACTCAGCAAAACCTGAAATCTGGACTAATCTAGTTCAGCAAAGGCGGGAAAAGAGAATATATATATATTTTTTTGTTTTTTTCAGGAAACAGCAGAAAACACTGTAAATGCTATAAACAGGCTAGTGTACTTTAGTGTGTAGCCTACAACAGTTATACAATACAAAAACAACTTAAACTGATATAAAACAAGTGCAAAAACTGTAAAAAGCAGAAGGCAAATGCAATTTAAACTTTTTAAAGCACAGATCAGTTAGAAATTCGCTTTTTAGGTGGGAAAAGGCAGTCGGAGCAAAAAAAACAGAGAAAAATACTTAAATCTGGAAAAGTCTCTCTTGGGTCTCTCTGTTGCCTGTATCACTCTGCAGGACACCACGAGGAGCTGTGTGGAGTATACCAGTGCACAACCGTGCAAAAGAGGGTTTTAAAGCAGGGAAACTGAAAGAGATAGGAACTGACCCAAAACGGCCAATAAGCTACTAGTTTCAGGGCTGAGACCACTCCTCCAGAGACAGATAGGCTGCTCAAAGCTCCCCACTCTCACTGGTGAACAGAGAAGCTTCCTCCTATCCAAGTAAAGATATGGGCAACACAGGAAACTATACCACAGTCCAGAATTCAGCAAAACCTGAAATCTGGACTAATCTAGTTCAGCAAAGGCGGAAAAAGAGAATTTTTTTTTTGTTTTTGTTTTTTTCAGGAAACAGCAGAAAAACACACAGAAAACACTGTAAATGCTATAAACAGGCAGCGTACTTTAGTGTCTTTGTGATATAAACATCCTGACATGAAAAATGCAAAGGACATCTATCAGAGATGTTATATACAACTGGGGTTGCATGCATATTGTGAAGGTGTGCAAACTGATTTTCCTAAATATGAGTGCAATGTCAGCAGAAGTCTTCAACAAGTGGGACACAGGTAAAGGCTCATAGATATCAGTAAAGGAAGCAACCACAATCATGGACAATATCAAAACAATATCATCAATAATTCCATATCTGTGACACAACATATGTGATTCTGAGTGATCATAGGTGGTCATGCGCAAGCACACTCGTACAACTATTATGACACATCAGCAATCTATGAGGGTAATCAAGCACACCGTCCTGACACTGTAATATCTGCTGGAGGTGTTCGGAGGGACACTGCTATACCTGTATGTGACATTAGGATCATTATTGGCTAGTTGACTGGTGTGCATGGCAAATATATATGGCACAATCCAGCCTGTCATTAATGTAACCCACTCCATCAATGTTATCAAACAGCTATGTATGTACTGTGTGCATTATCAGAACAGGTATCACACATGCATCTGGTGTAACACCTTGATGGGTGTTCAGCACCATCAGACAGTAATGTTTATGCAACAAAAAGAATACTTAGGTATGTCCAGTAAGATGTGTGACTGCTCACTGTGGCAAAGGTGGTATACTTCAGTTATACATCACTGAAGGATGTGTAGGGAGGTACATGAAGAAGAGTGCATTGTACTCAGTTATTGGTGTGATGAAAGCTGTGTACTGTAGAGGTATTATAGCCTTTGATGTGGATGTTCTTCACATACTCAGTAGTTGTGTTACATACACGGGAGTAGTCAGCACTGGGACCACATGCTGGTGGGTGTTCCAAATACCATATACCCAAGGACACAGGTCACATATCAGGTGGTCTGATTATAGGTTGTGATGGCTACATTATCCTTGGGTTGTGCATTTGTTTCATAATGTAAACATTCCCCCCATGTTTTTGTTTCATTGCATGTGTTGTCATGGCTGTGGCAGCAATTTGTGGTATGTATTGACACCGTCTGTATTATACTAATATCACAGCTTGAGTCAATGATTGCCCACAATCTGTAGTCCTTCAGACTGTTTGACCAGAGGATGTGCATGTCATTTGTGATGTCTGTGACTTAAATAATGGACAGGAAATGGTTTAGCAGACAGCCTTAATGTACAGACCTGATCACTGGACTTGACATATAGGTCACTTTGCACATTTAACACATATAGATACCATGTATGTGATCCACTGGTCTACCCGCTTGCTGATATAGGTGTTTATGGCCACATATGACAGTGTTGAGTGAATACCTCAGTGTGGATTTGTGTCAAATGCCTTGTCTTGGTCAAGTTCCACAGGATGATAGTGTTGTCATCATGCAGACCATTGATGACCTCTTTGAGGCCATCTATCAGATATAACAGACATACTGTAGCATTAACAACTCACACAGGTCTATTGCACACAGCCGGGATATTACTAGTGTCCATTTAGAAAAGGTCCATGATGACATGTTGATCTACCTCACAGAAGAGAAGAGTCAGAATGTGTCTATACATGCATGCATCAGGTGTTGTCACCCCCCCCCCAAATGAGATGGATGCATGTTGATGTACACCCTTTTACAGGAAATTAGTCTGTGTAAAGGCTGTGCTGAAGTGTCTATTCAACCATGTCAGGAAGGTGTATGTGCTGAGTCATGCTATAGGTGCTCTGTGATGTCACAGCCAATTGATTCTGTGTGATAGACCTGAATGAAAGTAAGACAATGCATACTCCCTTTCTTAATCTGGCCTAGGGTTTTGACACAATCCCCCACTCAGGTATCATTGATAAACACTCCCAGCTGGGGATTAAGCCTTATGTCACTAGATGGTTAAGCAATTAGCTCTCCAACAGAACATGCACTGTGAAAGTTGGTGAATCAACCTCTACCAGTAGAACTCTCACCACTGGTGTATCCTAGGGGTCGGTGCTTGGTGCTTTACTGTTTTTAATGTATTTCTCAACAATCCAGGCTAAGGTATATGGACTTTGGCTTATAAAGTTTGCTGATTCTTGCCTGTTGGGTGCAATCATTGAGTCCAGCAATGATGATAACATACTACAGGAGGGGCTAACACAGAGTACAGCAATGATGATAACATACTACAGGAGGGGCTAACACATGTACACTGGGTGCAATCATTGAGTCCACCAATGATGATAACATACTACAGGAGGAGCTAACACAGATTCCACCAATGATGCTAACATACTACAGGAGGAGCTAACAGAGTCCACCAATGATGATAACATACTACAGGAGGAGCTAACACATATTCCACGTATGATGATAACATACTACAGGAGGAGCTAACACAGAGTCCACCAATGATGATAACATACTACAGGAGGGGCCAACACAGAGTCCACCAATGATGATAACATACTACAGGAGGGGCTAACACAGAGTCCACCACTGATGATAACATACTACAGGAGGGGCTAACACAGAGTCCACCAATGATGATAACATACTACAGGAGGAGCTAACACAGAGTCACCAATGATGATAACATGCGGCAGGAGGGGCTAACACAGAGTCCACCAATGATGATAACATGCCACAGTAGGGGCTAACACAGAGTCCACCAATGACGATAACATACTACAGGAGGGCTAACACAGAGTCCACCAATGATGATACATGCTACAGGAGGGGCTAACACAGAGTCCACCAATGATGATAACAAGCTACAGGAGGGGCTGACACAGAGTCCACCAATGATGATAACATACTACAGGAGGGCTAACACAGAGTCCACCAATGATGATATACTACAGGAGGGGCTAACACAGAGTCCAGCAATGATGATAACATACTACAGGAGGGGCTAACACAGAGTTCAGCAATGATGATAACATACTACAGGAGGAGCTAACACAGAGTCCAGCAATGATGATAACATACTACAAGAGGGGCTAACACAGAGACCACCAATGATGATAACATACTACAGGAGTGGCTAACACACCAATGATGACAACATACTACAGGAGGAGCTAACACAGAGTCACCAATGATGATAACATGCTACAGGAGCGGCTAACACAGAGTCCACCAATGATGATAACATGCTACAGGAGGGGCTGACACAGAGTCCACCAATGATAACATACTACAGGAGGGCTAACACAGAGTCCACCAATGATTATAACATGCTACAGGAGGAGCTAACACAGAGTCACCAATGATGATAACATACTACAGGAGGGGCTAACACAGTGTCCACCAATGATGATAACATATTACAGGAGGGGCTAACACAGAGTCCACCAATGATGATAACATACTACAGGAGGGGCTAACACAGACAAAAGATTGGTGCCAAAGCCACATGGTTTACAAATAAACACAAAAATGTGTCTTTATTTTGTCCTTCTGCAAAGTGGAATTCCCAGAAATTACAGCACTGACGACAGTCCCGCTATGCTGAAACCCAGTGATACAAGGCCTGGGAACAAATGTACATAGCAATCTGAACTTTGATCACCAATTGTCGATAGTGGTATGGAAAGGCTATGTTGTGCAACTCACACGGCAGGCCATCGTATTCTAATCTGAGGATTATATAACAGTGATTGGATGGGGACTGGGGGGCTGCTACAGAGCCACCACTTACAGAAAATGAAGTGTTTGTCTACTGTCAGGGATCCAGACAGCTCCCAGGAAAGTGCTGAACAACATGTCCTTGTCACTGGTGTTACTCTTTCAGGGATAGCAATTATGTCCCAGGAGGAGCTTCCAAGTAGACTTATGTATCTCAATTGTTAAATACTCTTGTATAGTAAAATATTGACAGCAATATGTGTGTTCTGTTTAACAATACATTTTTGGGTGGAGTTGTAGATCGCTACATTTAGCAACACACTCTGACTGATTACACATGGGCTTAGGTTGGACCTGTTATCTAAGTTCTTGTTTAAAGTATCATTAATGGACATATAAAGGGCAAATAGTTTTAACTCCTTGTGTTACAGTTAATTGTGATGATGTTGTCCTTAACTTTTGATTAACTTCTTCCAGAACTATCATCCATGAGAAGCATTAACTGCACATGGTAACCAAATATCTTTTTTTGTCAGTAGTGATAAGCAGTTCAAAGAATGTATGTATTTTATCCCTATATGTGATGTAGGTGTCAGGACTGCTGTATGTATTGCTGTACTCTCTGCAGTAGTGGCATCACTGTTAGTTTATTACCAGTTGTATTCATATGTGTGATGTGGGTGTCAGGACTGCTGTGTGTATTGCTGTACTCTCTGCAGTAGCGGCATTACTGTTAGTTTGTTACCAGTTGTATTCATATGTGTGATGTGGGTGTCAGGACTGCTGTGTGTATTGCTGCATTCTCTGCAGTAGTGACATCACTGTTAGTTTTTAGCATACATTTGACTATAGTAGTTCAGCTATTAATTTCTTTCCTGTGTTTTTTTGCTTAGTATCACAAGTGATCCTGACAGTGCAAGTGTAGGACTCTTACCACCTGATCACAGTTTTGGCAGACTCTGATGATGATGATGGTGGCCAAACAGAGACATGGTCTGGGGGTGCGGAGGTTGAATCTGACACTGAGATTGACATTCATCCATCCCCTATAATTCCATTGGAGACAGCCAGTAGGTCTATGCCAACCCATTGCAGTGAGCCCTTACATACTGGACAGGTGGGAGGTGAGAGACTCGATTATGGAAGTGTGGTTACTGCAGTTTTGCTGCTTGTTGACTTTGGCCATAGCCAAAATGTGGGCAAGGTGTCATGCAGGAGGGTTGTTTGGGGGTGCTTGGAGGAGGCCTACTGTCCATCCTCCACCTGATCCAGGTGTTTCTTCCCGTGCCACTTGACATATGTTTAGGGCCATCATGGAGGTTCAGGCATGTTCCCATAGGTCCTCCAGAGAAATGCTTCGGGATGTAGATGTGACACAGACTGACATGTGTGATGGCCTCCACTGTGTTGTCAATTCAAAGGACTGGATGAATGATACATAAGAAAGGGCCGTGTCTGTGATGGAACATCTACTAGCAGGGGGATGGTATCCTCATGGGCAAAGGTCAACCACATCATCTGCTGCTGGTCACTCTCCCATAGTTTCACTACTTCCACTGCTCCATCAGTGGTTTAGATGTCCACACCCACATGTGGCAGGCCATGGGGTCAAGGTTTTGGGCATCCTCGTGAGGGAAACTTGTCCAACAGACATCAGTCACATTCAGGTAACAGCAGTGCATCTGACTTTGGGCGTGCGTGCAAGTGCAACTACTGACAGAGCCAGTTCTAGTGGTGGGGTATGACAATGATGGACTGCCACCTCTACCATGCACAGCTCACACTTGTCTGACATATCAAGACATAGAGCTAAGCCAGTTTCACCTTGACGACCCATACATGCACATACAACAGCTACATGGTTTAGCCATGAAGCTTAATTCTCATTTTGTCTCACTGACCATTAGTTACTTTATCCACATGCCTGCCTGCTTCTCTTTCTTACTCACCAACCTTTTGTGTCAGCCTAGGATTCTTGCCCCCAACACCCTGGGCAAGTGATGATAACTGTGCCATATCCTTGTTTTCTATATTTTAGATTCAGGGATGCATAACATTTGTGTCTGATACTCAGGGTGCATAGCTGACTTAGTGCTTAGTATATCTGCATTTGTGATGTACTTTTGCTAATTGTACCTTTGACATATTTTGGTCTTGGAAAGTTAGACAGTTGATAGAATCAAACATTTTTTGGATCAGCATTGTTAATCATCTTGTGAGGGCTGTGAAGTCTGAAACTGAAATGTGTCTTACTACTTTCAGCTTCTCTCTTTAATGATTTTAAAGTACAAACATATTGTACTAAACTGAGGGCATGCAGTAACCATGACTACTTTTGAGAGGTATGACTGTATGAATCTTTAATGCCTGAGGCCTACAACTTGATAATGGACACATATAAGTCACAGAAGTCTCTGCTGTCACATGTTAAGGTACTTTCTGTACAAATCTCTCACCTTTTACTTCCTTACATTACCAAGTAACAACATGCAAGGATGTCTGCCTACATCGACAGCAGTTGTTGGTTCCCCCTCTGACTCCTCACCTGCGTGTGGCTGCGGTGACCTTGGCATTGGTGGTGGAATGTGTGCCCCTTCTCCTTGTTGATCCTGCTGAAGCTGCTTTCTCAGGATAATGTTGTGTAACATGGTACAAATGGTGATGATTTCAGTACATGTACATGAATTGTACTCCATGGCTCCCTCAGATGTATCTAGGCACTGGAACCACAACATCAGCACTCCAAACACATGCTCTATGATATTTCTGGCTTTAGAGCATGTAGCTCATTATGGTATTCTTCAGTGGGTGTGGCTGGATTTCTGATGCGCATCCTCAACCATGGCTCCAGTGGATTAACCTGCATCCCCCAGTAAATGACCCTTTGGGATTTCACCCCAGTGAACATCTGATACAGCTGGGAGGTGTGCCAGATATGTGAATCGTGGTAATTGCCTGGGTTGCCAACACACACATTCAAGATGATTCCCTTAGCATTACACATGACTTGGCAGTTAATAGAGTGAAAGCCCTTTTTATTTATTTAGATCCTTCCCTGTTCCCTGGGTGGTGCCTTAATTTCTCTATGTGTGCAATCTATGGCATCCAGTACTTCAGGGTAGTGTGCTACAGGGAAGACCTCCTGCATATGTGTGGCCCTGTCCTCAGGAGTATGCGGTAGATATATGCACTCACTGGCATGTTGGAGCATAGAATTCAGGAATTGTTGGAGGATCCTAGATGTTGATGCCTGTGAAATCCCAACATGTTCCATGTTGGTATCTGAAAGGTTCCTGTAGCTAAAATTCTAAGTACTACACATACCTTTGTCTCCACTGGTATAGGTTCCTCTCAACTTACCCTGGCTCTAAGCTGATGACATCAGAGGTTGCAGAGTTCCTGTAGTGTGTCTCTATCCACCCTTTAGCACTTTATAATTTCCATGTCATTCAGATTGTGATAAGTTAAACAGGGTCTGAAACTCTTCTCCTTCTTGGCTGAGGTCTGTTAGCAGCAGCAGCGCAGACATCAGCCTGTTGCACATACACATGAATTAAAGCAACAGCAGCCCCTAACATTGCTTCTGCATAGACTCTTGTCCATGGCTGTATTTCAATAGGTTTTGAAATTCACAGGGAAAACCAGCACAGAGTCTACATGGTTGCTTTATAGCTTGTTGAATAGCTCCTCCATCTTGGATTGGTTGATTAGCATGGAATTCAGCTGCTTATGCTGTAATTTGCATGCACAGTGCTTATCTTGTTTACGCAGAGCTACACACCATGTAGAGCTGCTTACTGAATCCAGAATAGTGCACTATTATGTGCTCGTTGCGCATGGATAAACGGACTGTGCAGGGTTTATTGAATCTGGCTGATTGTCTTTTGTTCTGATGGGATCTCCAGTGAATCCCCTTAGTTCTTCTCTGCTGACTGCACAGACCTTTGTGGTTCCTGGCTTACAACAGATGTTACTACAAAAAGAATGTTGTTGGACTGTGCAAGTGTCAGCAACTGCAGACCCATGATTGGTGAATTTGTTGTCATGTGACTTGGATAAAGGATATGTTGTTCCTTCAGGGTATGCTTTGATATTCCTGTTGATTTTTTTAGACTTCTTATTTTTCACCGCAAAATCAAACCTCTGACCAGTAACACGCATTGCTTGAAACTCAGTTTTATATGCTGGAAAAATTTTGTCCAAATGTATTTGTATTAATCCCCTATCTCCCTTTCCAGGGACTTCATGAGTTGTACATTATGCTTAATTCAAACCTCCATGAGTTCACAACCCACTTTATTAAAGAAAGCACACAACTCTCCATATGAAGGGCTATCTGCTTCATTATTATTTGCTTTTAATGCAATGTGTAAAAATATATTATCCTACTGATTATTTCAGGTTTGCAGCACAGATTTGGGTTTTATATTGTAAACTGTGGGTTTGGTAGTACAGACTCTAGATATTATTCAGTACAGTTTATAGAACAACTAAAACAGATTCAGGAAGCTTTGATGAGCTTTGATGAGCTTGTTTGTTAACTTTGAATTTGCTATTGTAGTATTTTAGTCAGGTGTTCATATTGTTAAACATTTTGTTGATTCTATTAATAGACAAAAACGGCTGTTCACAAGCTCCAGTAGTCAAAGAAATCCAATAGCTGGAAGTAACCAAACAGGTGGTGACAAACTCCAAGTGTTGAACGCAATTTTTAATAAAAAGAACGCAATTTTTAATAAAAAACAACAGCGTTTTCGCTACAGACTCAGCTGTAGCTTCCTCAGAATAAAAGTTTCAAAAAGTACCGCCAAATTCCAAATATATAGTTACGTACATTACGTCGACTGCCTGGTTAAAACATTTAAAGGGGCATCGTAAATTTATACATGATCTACTTACTTTTTTATAAACAAAATAAATTTTTATGTTTAAAAACACATAAGCAAATGTTAAAAAATATCTTACACGACTACAAGATCAAAGGGGTGTTTTCAGTGTGGGCTCTGCAACTATTGTAGAGAAGTGAAAGTTGTGAATTCCTTTCTGATCAGGAAATATTACATTCATCATAGACTTAACTGCAAATCTAAATCTATAGTTTATTTGGCCCAGTGTAATTGCTGTGAGGCATTCTATATTGGCAAAACAGATCGTAGATTCCGAGATAGAATCTACGAACACTTGTATGCAATTAGAAAAAACAAAACAGAGAATGCCTTAGCAAAACACTGTACAAAATATCCAGGCCACAGTTTTCATTTTATAGCTATAGATGAGGTATCACACACTATAAGGGGTGGACCAGTTCCTTTATTACTTGAAATTTGTGAGTTAGAATGGCAGTTATTGTTAAACTCTTTTAGTTCTCCGGGTCTGAACGATCACTGTAACATCTCTTGTGTTTTAAGAATGAGGAATTATAGAAGATAAAAGCTGCATGTGTTGTAATTATTTGTAATTATTTGTTATTTTCAGTTTTAGATTACTATCACATTCTTTTATGAACACATAGTAAATTAAGTTCATTTTATTCACTTATTTTCACAATACACTAAGTTTGTCTTTTACAATGCTGAGATTAAGTATTTTCTGTTTTTAATACTTGATCAGACATCGCTGATATGAATTTTGAATACACGTTTATATTGTTTGGATTAATATACGTGTACATTAGTCAGACCATTTATAGTATTGTAGGATGATTGGGTTTTGGTTGTTGGTTGGTAATTATGCATTTTATGTACATAATTTAAGGTTTAAAATGTTTTTTAACATTTGCTTATGTGTTTTTAAACATAAAAATTTATTTTGTTTATAAACAAAGTAAGTAGATCATGTATAAATTTACGATGCACCCTTAAATGTTTTAACCAGGCAGTCAACGTAATGTACGTAACTATATATTTGGAATTTAGCGGTACTTTTTGAAACTCTTATTCTGAAGAAGCTACAGCTGAGTCTGTAGTGAAAATGCTGTTGTTTTTTATTAAAAATTGCGTTCTTTTTATTAAAAATTGCGTTCAACACTTGGAGTTTGTCACCACCTGTTTGGTTACTTCCAGCTATTGGATTTCTTTGACTACTGGAGCTTGTGAACAGCCGTTTTTGTCTATTAATAGTTTACCATTGTTCCAGTTTGTATTTTGTTGATTCTGACATAAATAGTGCTAAGCTTGATGAATGGGGCTACCTATAGTACTTTTACTT
Source organism: Protopterus annectens (assembly GCF_019279795.1). Lineage (NCBI taxonomy): Eukaryota > Metazoa > Chordata > Ceratodontiformes > Protopteridae > Protopterus > Protopterus annectens. The sequence continues at coordinate 167,094,298 of NC_056748.1, forward strand.
CATTACGAGTAGTGCACAATGCATGCAAGGGATCAACATCAAACCAAGCCAAAAATAAAGCCTACCCAGTCTGCCCAGCCTTGGACATTAAGCTGCTTCACTTACCATGATGCGGGTACAGATTTCAACTAAAGATCAATTCAGGAATATTAGGTAACATGCATCTATTACGCTCATTGCGGTAAATGAATGGATCTCCTTCACTCATCCAGAAACATCTACAGCCAGTGCAGAAAGCAAAACTAACTTCGCACATGGTGATGAGATTCCCTGCCTTAAACCCATCACAGAGCCTTAACTGGGGTGGGCAAAGAGGGCACAAGCTTTGAAGGGGCATAAACAGCAGGTGCTGATGGTGCATGTGTGCAATACCAGTAACAATTTATGAGAACTCAGGGATATCATGACTTCATAAATGAATGTAGAAAATATCTTTTTCAGGCACTGCAGAATTGTTCGGCATGTGAGTGTTTGATAGTAACTTTCCCAAGCTGCTTGTAAGAGTAAAAAGCAGTTTGCAACAGTTATATTTTTTCATGTAGAAAGATTTTTTAGGACGTCTGGGAGTTGAGGGGGCTAGCTATAGCCCTGATTCCATGCTGGTACAAGAATTCTGTTTGGTTTTATGGCATGTTCTTTGTTGTTGCTGTATCAGGACTACAACTTGCCTTTCACATATATGACATTACAGCTACTGCATCTGATAGTATTAATGTTAATGTAATAGGCCATTTGGAGAAATCAAATTATGGGGCTAGTCATGTAAATTATTAACTAATCAAAGCTATATTCAACCTAAAGAGATCTATCCAAACTAGTATAACAAAAGTTGTAGCTTTGATAAAACAGCCAGTGGTGTCTGTGATGCAAACTGTTTGTAACTAAAGTGATATCATTTTGTATGTTTTTCATTTATATAAATGTAAAATTGCCTTTGTCATATGTGGAAATTTAATAAATATGTCGGGGGAAAAAAACAGCCAAGCTCATCATATATCAGATGCAAAACTGTTTACTGACCCACCATGAAAGTTAGCTATAGCTTTGATACACACCAAATACAAACTGAAGTTATAGGAACTGAATACATTTGTAGAACCTGATGTTTCACAAAAGTAAATAATATTATGAATTGGTGTTTCTAGCTTGCATTTAGTACTAAAAAGGATGGCTGTGCCAGAATTTTCAAAAGTTATTGCCAAAGTGTAGACAAGTCTACACAAGACTGTAACTGTTGAGTGTTTTACCAAAGTTTGTAAACGCAAAAGTGTTTAGCAAACATGATGCAAAAGTAGGATACTGACAAAATCGTGATAAAGATTCACAGCTTCCAGCAACAGTTTGCATTCCATGTAGATGTTGTCGTTGGAAATTAATGACATTTGGGTTGAGTGTATCCTAACACTTGTTTCTGATCAAATTCTTGAATGTTTCCATACTGCGGTCATTATAGCTGAAGATATAGCTGCCAAAACAGACCTAGTGCTTAACTGACGTGCAAAATAAAGCAAAGAGGTAGTTTGTTTTCTGCCAATATCTGAAGAGAAATGTATTCCTGTACCCTGCACAAAAATCTCTGAAAGCAAATATGACTGATAAAGATTCATAAGATTTTGCTGAATTGTTGATCTCCTTACGTACTAAAGTTTGAAAAAAGTGTATTTTATATGGTCTGCAGACGATATGAGTGCTCCTGGCATAGGACATTAACCACTAGCAATTCTTTGATGAACATAAGTGATTGGAAACTGTGGATGCATGTTAAAAGTATTATGATCCAAAACAAACCCTAATGGTGGTAGACTAATTACTAAAAGGTTTAGGTACAACATAACAGACTGATTGTTTTTGTTTCTAAAACACTGAGAGTCACTGTTGAAGAACTAATACAGAACATAAGATGCTTCTGTTGGTTATAGAATGCAAAACTATCATTCTTAACTTTATGGTAAGGGCAATCCTTGTTGGAAAAGATTGCAAATCACTAGTTCCTGTCTGCACAAAACCATTACATCCTGCACCTGCCAGACTTGGAATGTATCCTAAAGATACAAAGATGCAGCTACAGTGTAACTTGTTCTGCAGTATCACAGATGACCCTAAGCAATGTATCCTAAAGATACAAAGATACAGTTACAGTGTAACTTGTTCAGCAGTATCACAGATGACCCTATACAATGTATCCTAAAGATACAAAGATACAGTTACAGTGTAACTTGTTCAGCAGTATCACAGATGACCCTATGCAATGTATCCTAAAGATACAAAGATGCAGCTACAGTGTATCCTGTTCAGCAGTATCACAGATGACCCTATACAATGTATTCTAAAGGTACAAAGATGCAGCTACAGTGTAACTTGTTCTGCAGTATCACAGATGACCCTATACAATGTATCCTAAACATACAAAGATGCAGCTACAGTGTAACTTGTTCAGCAGTATCACATTTGACCCTAACAAATACTCTGATTTGCTTGCCCAGTTTATAAATCCATAGAGATTTTGAGCTACATGAGTGTATCGATGCTCTAAAAGCCAAAAAATGAAGACTCAAATATGCAGACACTGCAACTTAAAAATTGATACTAAGATTAATGCCCTGTAGGAGGTGATTTAATACAGATAGTTGGAAAAAATATTGGTCTTTCCGGATAAACTAGCTCTGGAAGCCCTAGTTATTTTTAAGGGTAGACAATTGCCCAAACCTGAGACAATGACTGAAGAAATTCTGAAGTAACTTCACAAAGGTCATCAAGACATTAAACAGACATGGTGTCTTGTTGGGAAAGAGTCTACTGGACAATGCTTAATGACGGCATTGAGAAAATGAGCACAAAACAACCATTGAATGCACACAACATACCATTCAAACCATGGTATTTTATGCTGTTGATCTTTTTGATAACATATCTGCCTTTTTTTTTTTGTTAAATGGCTAATAACTGTAAACAGACACTCCAAATATCTGGCAGTTCAAATCACTGTGCAGAACTGTAGCTAGGCCATCAGTCACCCTTGGGCATATCTCCAAACTGTGACCCTCTCAATAAAACAGTTGTGGAGCAATAAAAAAAGTTTTTTTGAAGCTGAAGGTGAAATGACAAAAAAAAAAAATCACCCTTTTCACCTCATCCAAGTTCCCATACTGTGATTGTGTCTGCATCAAATCTAGCAGCTACTTTGAAAATGCAGTCCTACATATCTCTCTGTAGAAGACATAATGAAAAAGTGCATGACAAATAACCCTAACATACAGGTCAAGCATTTAAAAAGCTCATACTGAAATGGCTAATCAGATATGGGATGTGCTCACCTCTTTACTCAAAGAGCAATAACACTGTTGGAAAACATGTTACACATGAAGTCAGTATCAAGAAAACCATGAAACATGAAGGGAAATACACACACGTGCAAACACACACACACACACACACGCATGCAAACACACAAATGCATGCAAACACACGCACACACACAGACATGCACACATGCACATGCATGCACGCAAACACACACACACACACACACACACACACACACACACACACACACACACGCACACACACACACACACACACACACACACGCATGCACACAAACAAATGCACGCACACACACACACACACACACACACACACACACACACACACACACACACACACACACACACACACACACACACACACACACACACACACACACACACACACACACACACACACACACAAACTATTCTCGCTATCTTTCTGTTAGGCTCTAATAATCCCTCCAGAGAGGAGACACAATGTCACCTATAATCAGAGTCTGCAACTATAAAAATGTGCCATGACTGCAATAGTTGCAGAGGGCTTTCAGTGTTTCACCCTGGTCAACATGTGAGAGACTTAGACCATGAGAAAATGACTTAGTACCTAAGAACTGTTACACAAAGTTATGAGAAACTGAAGTTTATTCTTGAAACTCCTAACTGCTACAGAACATGGTTATCTTTGTGAAATGGCAGTCCCTAAAGTAACAGGAAATCAACAATTATTTATTTACCTGTCAAGTCCAACTTGGAATGAAGCCAATTTTCAGCAGAGGCCCAGGGAGAAATGCTCCAGATGCAAATCCACATGAATGCAGGGAGGACATGTAGACTCTGCACAGAAGGCATGCCCGCAGAGAATCAAACCAGAGAACCTCTTTCTGTGAGGCGACAATGCTACCACTGCACCACTGTGCCATCTGTGAGACAAGGGTTTATATTCATAAGTCACAACCCCAGAGGTATATGAGGAAATTCCAAGAGACCCTGTTGAAGCATCTTCTTTGGTGGAGTGCAATGATAATGCTGATGCAAGAGAACTGCAAAGTTCAAAACCTGCCTGTAAAAGGTCTAGTAGGATCGCAGATAAATCAGATGTTTATCTCAGATGTTTATCAGAGTTGTGCAGAGTCCACTATAGGTATGTAATCCTTTTTTTTATCTGTTTAGAAAGTAATGCCTAATATATTTCTCTTAGAGTAGAAACTAACAGCTTTAGTGAGCAGGACATTCACAAGAATGTCAACAGGCAGTTATAATCAGTCTTTTACACATAAACAGGACATAAACTATAAGTTAAATGTATCAAAAAGGCCAATTCTATTGCTAAAATTGGTGTTTGTAAACAAGGGGGTGGTTTAAGATGTAATATGCTGGGGTGTTTTATGTTGTAATATGCTTTTAAAAGAATCAATTTACTATAGTGTGTTTGCTTTTTCATCACTTCCTGATGTCACTGTGCCCAAAGAGTAAATAGAAATCAATGTAAAATTAATGCAATTAACTTGTTCTTTGTGTCTTGCCTATTATTTCACTGTGTCTGATATGCTTCCACTTGATGTTTTGTAGTCTACATTTTGGTTTACTTTCACATCAGTAAGAAAATACTCAGTGAGGTCATAGGAGTTCCTTCTTCTGAATTTAAACTGTCTCATTACTCTGTATGGCACTATTGACTAGCACAAGTGGCTAACAGATGGCATTTCAACAAGCATTAACACTGTGTACTGGAGATAGTATTCAATCTATCTATAAACAGCTTATATACTTCATCCAGGCATACACAATAGTCCAGTATGCTGATGACTCTACACTTATATGTGCTGCTAAAGACCTCTTTACTCTCCATCAACATATACAACAATCTTTCTCTGATTGAAACCTAGCTGGCAAACTCCCAACTCCATCTCAGTGCCAAGAAAATAAAACAAGTTATTCAACCCAAAACAGCACATCATTCAAAAAGAACTCTTCTCTATAAATACTAAGGAAATACAAAAATTGAACAGGTAACACAAACTATACTGCTAGGAGTTATTATGGACAACCAACTAAAATGTGACTATCACAAACTGCAAATAGTAAAAAAAACACACACCAAAAACATGTCAGTCTCTACTGAGCTAAGCCTTTCCTCTCAGATACAGCCAGGAAAAGCATCACCTCCACCTATCTTTTCCCAACCTTATTCTATGCTACCACAGTTCTGAGCAGCTTAAACTCTACAGTAACCCATAAACACCAACAATGCTGTAATAAAGTTGTGAAATTTGCCAGTAATGAAGCCCATAGGGCCATAGGGCACACCACTACTCGGCATTTAAAGACCTTAACTGGCTATAGCTCTCACATGCATGTACTCAAGTACCCACATACAAGTACTGATAATCCATAAACTACGCAATAAACAAAAAGAAAGGAAGACATGAAAACCATGATAGGAAACCTTAATAAGGAATTTGATACAACTGGACATGAAATATATGGGAATTAATGAAAGAATATAATATAAGTGAGAAAGTTAGGAGATTATGTATGTTAGCATATAGTAATAATAAAGTTGTTTTGTCTTTTCCCGATTAGGGGTCACCACAGCGGAATGCCGGTCTGCTAATGATTGGCAGTTGATTTTTACGTACCGAGTTGCCAGCCCTGACACACAACCTTCAATGAAGAAATGCCCATTCACACATGTCTCCATGCAGAAGACGCTCTAGCGGAGAGTCGAACCGGACAGCGTCTTACTGTGAGGCGACAACACTACCGCAGCACCACCACCGCGGATATAGTAATAATAAAGTAAAAGTGGACATCCCTGCCTTACCCCACTCTTCATATGTACCTCTTGGCATTACTAGCCGTTTATAAGTACTTTTACAAGTACTTATAAATGGCTAGTAATGCCAAGAGGTACATATGAAGAGTGGGGTAAGGCAGGGATGTCCAATGAGTTGTATACTCTTTGCATTAGTTATGAATGTGATAGTATGTGAAATAAATTACAAAATGAAGGAAGCAGGGTATATAACACCTGAAAGGTTAAGAATTCCAGTTCTGTTAACATATGTAGACGACATTATACTAATTGCATAAATCAAAATTAGGATAAAAGAAGTAATAATTTGTACAAATGAGTGTCTAGAGGTGATAGGGGTGACTTTAAATAAGAGAAAAGTAAAGGTTTGGGTGAAAAGCTTAAGATGGCTTCAGCTCCCCCACATGCTTCAACTATCACAACTACAAATTGCACACAGTGTCCTAAATAGCCCCAACTCCTACCCTGCCCTTACATCCATAATTACACCCTGCTCACCCAATTGCATACTCATGGAACAAACTTTCATTGTCCTTTCAATCCACTACCAAAAGTGGTGAATTCAAAAAGCAACGGAAAATTCATTTTCAACATGCATGGATATGTACTTGTCAGGAAATTACCTAATGAATTTTTATTCTTCTCTCAATTAACATATCTGCCTGGTATCTACCTAAACTGTCTACATATATTACTTTTTCTGCAGTTAGTACCTATGCTAATACATGCATCTTTGTTGTACTATGCCAAGAAGTTACTCTTATTTATTTATTTATGTATTTATTTTTTTATTTTAGGCATTCTGACATTCCTTGTAAATAACTTAATGCCAACCAAATTTCTCAAACATACTGTTACTGCATTCTCAAAATACTGTATTTTTGCCTTGTATATATTCATATTGTATATTTCTCTATTTTTTTTTTTTTACTGTTAAGTATCTTACAACTTAAATTGTTAGGTTTTTCTTATTTTGTAATTACTTTCCTGGAGCTTTTCTCCTCGGGTCTCTGCTGAAAAATGGCTCTCAGGGCCCAGTTGGACTAATCCGGTTAACAAATGTAAAAATAATGAATAATAAAAATAAATGTAGTGAAGATAGGGGGTATATATTTTACAATGAATGACATTTTTGTGTTAGGTATAAAATTTGGGACTAATGCTGTAAGTAGAACTCAGTGGGAAAACAATAGAAGAAATAAAACAAATATGTCATTTCTGGAGAACATATAACTGATCATTCAGAAACAGGCTTATTTCATAAATTCAGTACTGAGAGGGAAAATAGCATACTTAGCAAGTCTATTATTGTTGCCAACAGTATTTCAAAATAAATTATTGCAGATATATTTTTTCATTTATATGGAGTTCTAGATTAAACCCAGTAAAAACAGAAGTTTTGCACCTAAATAAAGAAGATAGTTTAGGGTTAATTAACCCAGTGATATATGCTGCTTCATTAAATGTGTACAACGTGTTAAAGTGGATAAATGAAAAATATGATAGATTAGTGGTAAAAATTGTATAAATATAAGCATGATTAATTTTGGGTAATAGTAAAAAAGTGTAAAAGAGAAAAGGGGTGCATACATGAAGAAATAAAATCTTTTACCAAGAACATTTTTTTTGTGTCAAATAAAAATTGATGATATAGAAAAAGATAGAAAAGCAAGATCTAAGAATGTAACAATTAAACAGGACTATGTAAAACCATGGGAAAATCTGTTAGATGAAAAAATTTAAGATATAAAAATAAGAAGCAAATTGTGCAATCAGAAAGTAGAATGTCAAGATTTTTTGTGGAGACTGGTGATAGATAAATTAACAGTAAAAAAAATATTCCATACAGATAGAGAACTGATACCCAGGATTTAATAAAATCTGTGTAGACACAGTGTAGAGCCTACATGGAATATTACCATGTCTGTGTACATGGTTACCCCTCTGCAGCATGCCATGCATATTAATCATGGCATGCTGCCAATGGAGAGTTCTGGAACATGGTAAATGAAACAATATAGGGAGTGTAGTGCCAACTGTGTCCGCAGATGAGTAAGACACTCCCTGCACTGTTCAATTGTGCTATGTCAATATTATTTTATTGTTTTTAAGTGTTTTTTCTTTTTTTTTTAAAGCATGTTTATGCGGCATGGTGAGGAACACACCAGTGCCAATCAGCACCAAGACATCTGCCAGACATCTAAGAATAGATACCAGATGCATTTAATTATTTATTATATGTCATGTTTAAGCATACTTGAGTGGGTTTGTGCAGCCACAAACAGCAGGTAAGCAATGTATATGGGCGAGGTAGCCAACCCATGATCTAATATTGTTTGTTGACTTCACAGATATTTCACCCCACTAACAATATATTGTGTATACCTGCATTCTATACAGTAATGTATAGATTACCTAATATCTCTGCCATGCCTGCATTTCATGCATGTGCGTTCTACTGTCACTGCAGTCTAGTATGCAACTGTTATACTGCTACCAGGCCATATTGTGGTTCCAGGTGAGCTCTAGGAAATATCAGTCAGTCAGTAATCAACAGTGATTCAGTGGCTCAGTTTAAATTCTCTGTATGTAATATTCCCTTTGCCACACCCAGACCAGGGTTTGAATCCAGTGCTAAATATTACATTATCAGTCATGTGATGTTTACAGATTCGCTCTCCACCTGAACTACAGGTAAATGTTTGCAGTAGTTCATTTTAGGAGTAAATAATTGCGTGTTTAGAAGTCACAGACTGTTAAAATAATTTGCATGAATGTGAAAATACAGCATAAGATAAAGGAAATATATATTATTATAATAATAATAATAATAGAAGAAAAAAAAATAAAATGTGAAATCTTGGTATGGCTGTATGCCTTTCACATTAATTTTCCCCCATTTCACCACTTTCCTATCACCCACTTTTTATTTTCTTTATATTTTTTTAGTAGGGGGGTTGAGTCGAGTGGTGCACTGTGCCCCTTCACTTAGATTAAATGAGCTTTAATGACTATATGTGTCTATTATATTGTTACCTCTGTCAAGTGTCAAACCCAGGCTCCTTGTGACTACAGTACAATGCATTAACTTATCACACTACACAGGCCTTAATTTAAACAAGGTGTTTCCAGCATAACATGATGATTGCTAATTACAGTCATTCGACATGTAACTGAAATAAAACACTAATGTGAAAACTGGGAGTGTACCATGGACTCTGGTGCAATACTAAGTAATAAGAAAGACATATACTAATGAATGTAAGTGTGGCCTGTGATAACAGGTATATATGCCCTTTCATCAGCAACTTGTGGAAAGACACCTGCTAAGGCAGCAATGGAAAAGTACATGCACAACTGGGACCCTGGTGCAGAAACACAACCATATAAAGCCACGCGCGTACTCATAGATGTAGAAATGTTTCTCACAGCCTGCATATGTACACATATATACTGCAAATAAACACACATTTGCAGTGTCTCAGTAGCTCAGTCTGTTAAATGCCTTGCATATAGTACATTTTGCCACACACAGTCCTGGGTTCAAATCCAGTGTTGTGTTGCACTTCAATTGCATTGTTGTGAAGACAGCAAGTAATGATTGAGTCATGCAATTTTAATTCCCGTAGGTTACTGCTACTTAATTATCTGCTACCCATTTTTGCAAGTCAAAGGCCTGCAGGTAGGGACACACTGCACATATCCATATAGCCTAACTACTGTATATGTCGCCTACTATTTTGTTATTGGCACTGTTGCATAGCAGATGCACCTTAAGCATATGCCTCAACTGGACTGGAAAGAATACCCTTCCCCTGGCTCTGTTGTAATGACAGGGCTGCCATAGCTGCCACAGTTACACATACAGCTTGCTGTTCTCCAAAGTGTTCACACTCCCTCCTATGTGTTCTAGGTTGCAGCAGCAGCTGCAGCCTGTAGCATATACAGCTGTATGTTAAATTGACTGCTACAGAACTACCATACCTCCCAGCCCCCTAGAACAAGGGATTCCGACACAACTATACATAATGGGGGGGGGGCAAAGGACCAGAGATAGGTAAATATTTAACAGTTTGGTCCTAGAAAAATAGTAAGTTGATAGAATATCAGCTACTGCATTAGCATGTATATTCTGATGGGTATGAAGTGTGACACTCACATGTCTCTCTTCCCTTACTGACCTCAACCCACAATGTTTGCCAGTGAACTGCCAGATGACCACAATGTCATGGGACACTGACCAAACATATGAGGCAAAACTGTGGACATACATCATAAATCTCTGTAGTGGACAGTATTTGTACCTACCCTCTGTGATGTAATAGTCTCCACACTAAAGTAATGTCCATCTCAAAAACTAAGGGGCCAATGCCTATATGAAGGCCTTATATATTGCACTGTAGTGCCATGTCATTGGCTAATGATAGTGCAATTCAGCTGTTTTGGCTGCAGTTAGCAATTTTGAGCCACAGATTGGTGCAGAGGCAATTACCTGTTAATGGGCAGTACCTTCAAAAGGCAAGCAACTAGTTATGGGGGACAGGTCTATAGGAGATTTCAGTCACACAGACAGCATATGCCAAAGCATTTCTAGTGGAAAGATTCAAGAGAAGAATACTGCACTCCACCAGGTATGTAATAGATGTCTCCATATAACAGTTTGCAGATGGGAGAGTTGATGTATGGGGGATAGGGATTGCAGCACTAGGCTTGTCTTAGCTCTATGGTAATGGCATGTCATTGATATTCTGCTGTCCTACACCTACAGGCATGCCTCTCAACTGTCCCTGCTTTCAATCACATCTCAACTTTGCCCCTGTCAGTTCCACCTAAAAGGACTGGCAAACATCTGTATAGTTGAGAGGTATGATGCCTACAGGGAACATATACTACAGCAGGTTTGCATTGCTTTCTGTCATTGTTGCACACTGGTGTTGCTGGACTGTCCCCATATAGTTGTTGTAATAGTACACTGTTATTTGTCTGCCAGTGGCCGTATGACATATTAGTGGGAATTTGCCCATAGGGGACACACCACAGTAGACTGCAGTGATGGGTGTAGGGACATACACAGCACACAGGGACATAACCCAGTATTGTTACTATATTGGTGGTATCCACACATGTAGTGTGTTTCCAGACTGTGGGGTATGATGTGTGAGGGAGCAGTGGATAGTGCAGACCATTATAGGAGCACAGGATCTGTACAGGGAGCAGTGGATAGTGCAGACCATTATAGGAGCACAGGATCTGTACAGGGAGCAGTGGATAGTGCAGACCATTATAGGAGCACAGGATCTGTACAGGGAGCAGTGGATAGTGCAGACCATTGTAGGAGCACAGGATCTGTACATAGTGGATGTCCATGTATCTGGTCCTGTAATGTAGTCCCCTCTTGTTGTCTTTCAAGACCCATGTACCACAGGAGACATCCACCATTCTCAACGGCAGAGAATGACATCATAATAGATGGCCTCAGACATCACCATCACATCTTGATTTCCAGGGGTTGGTACAATCGTGAACAGCTGGCAGCATTGTGGACAGACATTGTGCGGGCTGTCAATCAGATTGTCCAACAGGATAGGACCTATGAACAGGTCTGACACTGGGCCACAGATATGGTGAATGCTGAATGGCAAAGGGAGAGCTGCTGTTGCCAGTGATCGTACTGCCACAGGTGGAGGGCCTGCAACAGAACAACCACTCTCAGACACAGAGGAATTCCTGGCAAACGGATCAACCAACAATCCCGGCATCAATCACACCATACATCCTGGAAGTGGGTGCTCCATCATCCGCAGAAGAGGAGTGTCCAGGTAAGCTTACTGTGTTCACCAGTGTAATACTGTATCAGTCATTGTGGCAGGCTGTACATACCAGTATATGGATGTCAGGTCTGTCTGCATTGGGGGAGTTGAGTTTCATGCACAGTTGTGCACATATACTCAGAATGTCAGCAATATAGCCATTATCACAGTAGCTACTGTACATGTGGATATATGTACATATTACCTTGTAGCACTGCAACATTTGGTGGTGCTAACAATACCTCTCCCTCGTGTTTTCATAAGTCCTTCAGGTGTGGCTGAAGTCCATGGTCCTGTACCTGGTAAGTGTGATACTGTTGTTTTACGGATGATATATACCCTAAGAAAGTTAAGGGCTGCCATTTTGCCCTAGGTACAACTGTTGTATTTAGCCAGAGTAGAATGTTGGTATGTTCCATTCTGAAACAGTCAACTACAGTGCACAGACTAAGTAATCACAGGTGTGTATTTTCACAAACATTAACATGTTTGCAGTTATAGTTGTTAGTGACTATGCAGCCTGCTATACATGAGGCAATCATTCCAAGATGCTTGTTCAAACACAATAGGGAGACGGTAAATACCTGAGGCAGGGATACTGATACTGGCATATCATCCTCAAGATAGGTGTACTGGGTTTTATGTGTAATTCAATCATATGCAATGTCATATTGCATACCTCACAGGTGTATTGTACTGGCAGCATTAACTGGATGCAGCTAAACTGCATGTTATAAAGGACCTGACTTGTCTGTGTCTGTTGTGAGTTTGTCTGCTGTACATGGGATCAGTGATGAGAATATGTGGCACATGTAATGCAGTTGTGGATCCTTATCTGTATGAGTCTGTGTGGATTACCAGACATAATAGTGCAGGTAGTAATGTGCTGCTTTTGTCTTGCCTTCTCACAGGTGAAAGGGGGTGAGTTGGTGTCTGTCCCCTTCACAACCTGATGTCAGAATCTCATTGGACTCTGATGGTGGTGGCCATAGTTAGGCAAAGTTGGGGTTGTTGGGAGCTGAATCTGTCCCAGAGGTTGACATCCCTCTTCTGCCTCATTGTCCCTGCACACAGTCAGTATGTCCACACATATCAAGTCCCCAGAGGCCACAGATATTGGACAGTCAGAGAGTGGTGACATTGCACAGGATAGTGTGACAACTATGGCATCAGTGAGTGTAGAGACTGGCCATAGCCAGAGAGCTTCTGAAGTCCCACACAGGCAGATTGACAGAAATGCTCAAAGGAGGACTGCTACCCATCCACCACCTGCCGCATGTGTCACATCACAAGTCACTCACCACATGTTTTGTACTGTCATGGAGGCACAGGCATGTTCTGAATGCAACACCAGATGGATGCTTAGGGTTATGGATGCAGCACAGTTTGACATCCATGACTGCCTCAACTGCAATGGTGGTACCCTGGATGGTGGGCTGAGACCAAACATTGTTTGTGCTGGAACATCTGGTTGGAGTTGAGCATCAAACACATGGACATAGGTCAGCAACACCATCTGCTGAGAGTCCACGTGGCCATGCACACTCATGCTCTTGTAGTGGCAGCACCTCCAGCATTACAGAAGGAAGTGTGCTGTCCACACCACAACATGGCAGGCCATGGTCATGTGGTCCTGGGTGGTCCCACTGGGGACAAGGGCCCAGCACACAGCAGTCACTGTCAGCTACTAGCACCACATCTGACCTTGAGCACGGTGGTACCAGTGCTATTCCTGGTGGAGCCAGTTCCCGTATTCATGACCAGAAATGGTGAACTGTCCACTCTACCATATACAGTCCACAGCTGTCCAACATACACATGTGTAGGGCTATCACTAGGCTTGACTGTGTACAAGCACACACTCAAACACCACTGTCACATGCAGGCCACCAACAGATCCACATGGCATCTCTCCATAGCCTATTTAATCAGCACCCCTTCCTGACTGACACACATGCTGTCAACTGTTTGGCACAGCCTAGGCCTCTAGAACCCCCACACCACACTCTGCTCATGTGATACCTGTGCCATATCCCTGCCATCCATGCTATCGATGCAGGGACATGCAAATATTTGTCTAATGCACAAGGTGACTTTATTACTTTACACGTACTTGTGTAATGCAGTATTATGTCATGGTAGTTGTAGGCCATGACAGAGACTGTATGCTGGCATGTGTCATGACTACACATCAAACATTGTGTATCTGTGTTGCATGATGTTAGACTGGCGGTAGTGTTACAGAATGACAGGTGTGTCACGGACTTGTGTATGTTTCTGTTCCAGAAGTCTGAGTGAATAAACTATGAACACATAGTGGCAATACAGCGGCATAAGATGGCATGGAAGCTCAGCAGAAATATGATGTCAGCAAGGTATGGCAGTATACGTGCATGGCTCCCTAGGTGCACATGTATAGAACAGTGTGTCAGGGGCAATGGAGACCATCAGTGTAATCATGCTTTCATACTTTGTGACAAGGTCTGCTATCCTTGATACGTGTCAGCTGGGTTTTCTGAATGCACAAAACTAGATGGTGGTGGACAGCAGTTATGCTTATGTAAATGAGGGCAATTTAGGGCCAGCAGCTAGTCACAGGGCTGTAAAATTCATAACCATTGCACAGAGATAGGCATGTCTATAGTGCTACAAAGGGATATACTTATACACACTCAAGTTGGATGATGTGAGATTAGAACCCATATTTATCTAGTAGTATACACTATAGTTTTTAGTACTTAACACATGCACCACATAGTTTATCTGCTATCAAACTCTCAGCCAGCACTCTTAAGGTGGATGACATCACCAGCCTTGTAAAGGAGGCTGATGTTGAAGCCAGCAGCTAGTCACAGGGCCTTAAAATGAATAACTATTGTACAGAGATTGCCCATAGGGGCTTGTCTGTAGTGCTGCATGGGGTATATATATATATATATATATATATATATATATATATATATATATATATAGACACACACACACACACACACACACACACACACACACACACACACATGCACACACACAGATTCGGCAGATGTTAGATTAGGACCCCTACCTTTCTACTATGACACATTATAGCTCATAGTACTTATTGCACATGTCACAGGTCATGTCAGTTGTATATGTGGATGCAGGCACAGTACATGTGGAGTATGCAAAGTGACCTTGTGTTAAACAGCACATGTGGCCTGCACAGTGATACTTCTTGATACTGTTATTATATCTTGTGTCCTAGGAGTGGGATACCTGTTAATTTCCCTGCTATGTGTGTAAAATTACCAGTATGGCCATATGTGACTGGTTTGATAGGTGGGCATGTGGCCCGGAACAATATGGCTTGTCCAAGGCATGCATTGCAACCAGTATACATTACACCACTTGCTCACCTGTGTCTGTCTACAGGGTCACATTCCACAATCACATGGATCTGTAGGTGAATAGATTATGTACTGCTGCGGCCTTGGTCTGAGTCCATTGGACAACTGCTGTGACAACCCCAGCATTATATATATATATATATATATATATATATAGGATGTCACCTTAACTGTTATATATATATATATATATATATAAATCAAGTGTGAGCGGGATACGGAGAGACAGATATGTATACATAGCTGTCTGTATGTACAGACATATTTACACATAGCAGATATTTGGGTGGAAGCAGCAACAGACTTGGGCTCAAGTTAGCTAAGGGAAGGAGCATGCCCAGTATGACTGTCAGTACTTACAATGTGACTCCAGGCAGGGCTGTCTGCACTCAGGTCCGGGATTTTGTGCACTGCAGACCATTAGTAACTGCACCTGTTTCCACAGTACAGCGCTTCCATGATATTGTTCAAGGCATTCCCCAGCTGTTTGCTGAACTTAATATGTGACTCATACCTCTCAGCTGTATGATTTTCACAGAATGTCCAGAATTTTGCCTCATATTTTTGGTCCGTTTTACATAATATTGTGATTTTCTGGCAAATTAGTGGCAAAGCATTAAAGATTGACATTAAGAAATAATGACAGACATTTGAGTTTCAGACTCCATACACATCAGGAGATTCATGCTAATTCAAGACCTGTTATTCTATCAATTTTCTAAGTTTGTAAGAGCAATATTTAAAAATAGTCTCTATTTGAGGACCTTTGTCTCATGTTTATTCATAGCTTTGGCCAGATTTCTTGCTTTAAGAGGTTGAGAGGTATGATATGACTGCGGTACATGATGTAACACCACACACAGGATGACAGTCTGCATACCTCTTCCTGTACATGTTTTGAGGAATGTCCAACATTTTGCCCCATATGTCTACTCTGTTCCTCATACATTTGTGGTTTTCTGATAGTATACTGGATGGCTTTTATATCCTGAATCTAATCTGACCTGTTGGAACCTGCTGTTATACTAGCCACCTTCTAGGTTACTCAGAGCATGTATAATGTCTGTCTGTAGGTTTGGCCCTTTGTCCGCCATTCACTCTGGCTTTGTCCACCTTTATTGCAGTAACAGATTGAGGAGTTATGACAGTCTGTGGGAATACCACCATATGAGTACCTCACATGCAAAACATGTAGATGCCAGATTCAAACCATCAGCCACCAGACAGAATGCTTTCTTTCCTCACACTATCATCATCATAATGACAAACACTGTCACCCTTGTGTTATGTGGGAAATACAATGTGTGGCCAGGTTCTATGTCACAGCCCTGGAATTGTCTGGTCTGCTTTTATGTCATTGCAGACTTAGTGCTACAGCAGTTGTATGGGAAAACTGATGTGCTTGGGGTGGGAGACAACCAGCCCATGCTCTGCTGGCATAGACAGTCAAGCAACTGTCCTGTGACCCCACTGTTTGGCATCTCCCTTGAATAATGTAGTTGAGTTTTCTGCAAGTAGCCCAGTAGCCCTATAGATCTCTGCTCAGTAGCCCAGTGCATACATGCGGCAGGATCATACATATATTTACATAGAGTAGTACCCCATTAAGGTGTATGTGAGAGTGACTAGTGACTTACAAATGCAGCATGTAGTTTGAAATTGGTTGGGGCTGACGCATGTCTGATGCATTCCACAGCCAATACATGGTTAGGTACAGGTTGTGTGGGCAGGCTGGCATCATTTTTAGTATACGCATGTGAGTCAGGGTAAGGTATCAGTCCCTATGTTTCTGGTGAAGGCCAGGGCATGCCTACATCTGCCTACAGGACCAACCTCAGGGGTTTCCTCCTCTGAGTCCCCTTGTCTGTGTGGCTGTGGGGGGCTGTGTATCCCTTCCCTTTGCTGAACCTGCTGCTGCTGTTTCCACAGGATCATATTGCATAGCATGGCACATATTGTGAACATATGTGCACATGCGGCTGGAAAGTACCTGTACTGCTATGGCAGATCGAGGCAGGCACACCGACTTCAAACAGCAACACAAACACTAGTTTGTGTGTGTGCCTCATATATGGCATTCTTGGGTAGTGCGTGCATTGTTCCAGTGTGTAGCCGGCATCCCCCAGTAAATGGTCATATGAGATGTCCTCCCTAGCAAAGATTTGGTACAACTGTGATGCATGCCAGATATGGGAGTCAGGATAACTACCAGGGCTGCCAGCACACACATTCATGAATATGCTGGGTATTGCACACAAACCCTGCAGTTAATGAGATGTACCCCCCCTGGTTTTATGTAGATTCTCTGCCTTCCAACAGGTGGTGCCTTGATGTGCAATGAGGTGAAAAAATCTACCCACCCGTACCCTCAGGGGTGTGTGCCATGGTGGTAAAAGACTACTACTCCACTCCCCCTCATCAGAGGGGTGTGGGTAAAATAAACTGGCATGTGTGTGTGTTAGCATGGCATCTAGAAACTGGTACCCTGGACCTGGATGCTGATGAGACCCCCCCCCCCATCCCCAGCCAGCTGGTCTTTGGAAAGTTGTATAGTAGTAGTTCCTAAGGGTATATACACTTTTTTTTTCAACTGGGATTGATTGTGGGTCTGGCTGTGGGTCTGAGTTGATGGTTGCAGAGCTCAGTGAGTTTTGTAGCATGTCCCTGTCCACCCTGCAGCCTCTACCAGCACCCCTAGCATTACTTCAGTTAAAAAATTCCAAGTTTCTACTCCACTGGTGCAGAGCATGGAGGTGAAGATTGTAATGTGTGCAAGCAAACCTGTGCTGTGTGCCTCCTGTGTACTGTGTAATTGGCTACCGGCATGCTCAGCACAGTGACGCTACCATGCAAATGCAGAATGAATGCACTCCCCTGCTCAGCAGAGCACCGTGCCATGCAAACAGGTACCACTGAGCTCCAATGAGCTTAAAAGAATGTGGGCACTCCCCCTTTTGATGTCAGGTACCTCTTGTAACTCAACTCCATTTTGTGCCCACTGTTACATACTACTAATTTTCGTTTTACTTTTTTTAAAATTTTTTTTTTTAATAGCATGTTTTGTGCAATACTGTGTGCCGCATACAAACATAACCTGGTCTAATATCCTGTATACGGAATTTTTCAGTGTACATTTCGGACACCAACACAGGGTCTGTAGGACTGCCTAACTGCTTGCTAGACTCACTCACCCACCCTGCATGCAATTTACCTGTTTATATGATGAGCATGCATTGCATGGCACTACTACTTTTACTCATCACAAACACCACCCCCTCTGCACAGAAAAAAAGTATGTGTAGGCTTATTTAACCCCCATAGAATATGTTTACAGGTTATTTTTAATAAAAGACTCTGACTCTTTTTTTAGGTGGTGGATCAGGATTTTACACATCTGGAGGAGGACACACTGAAAGCTCCTGTTGCATTTGTTCTCTATTAGGTTCATAGGTTCATAGGTAGGTACTAGGCTATCTACCCTAGGGCATTTATAGCCCTAATGTGAATGTGTTGGCTTTTTCTTAGACTAGACTCTGTCCAGTGATCCCCGGAGTAAATTTATTTTCCCATCCAGAGTCAGCGAGGGCTCGGCCTAACATGGACTGGGATCTATTTCCAGAAGAGGGGAAGCCTTTGGGATATGAATCTATCCTTCCAGCATGTCCTATTTATTGTTGTGCTAAGGTTTAAATCCCTGGAGTGTGTAGCTCTAATGGATTTGGTTTTCTTGAGGTGGAGCATGTCCAACAATTCCGGGTTAGACATGGTCTTGTACGTCAGGCAGAGATCGCTGCTGAGTAGGTGGTAAGCAACTGAGTAGAGCTGGAGTTTCTTTAGTCGAGCTGCATGGGGCATCTGTTTGAGGCCCATGATCCTCTTGGAGAGGTATTTTGAGGTCTCTCCAGCTGTTGCAGATGTTGGGTAAGGTACATCCCAAATGGGGCATTGTACTCAATTATGGGCCTGATGAGCGATGAGTAGATCACAATGACCTCTCTTGATCTAGATGTGAACCCTTTTGTAATTAGGTGAGCTATATAGAAGGTTTTTCTAAACACTTTGGCAATGTGATTGTCAAAGGAGAGGTTACTATCTACTTGGGTCCCCAAATCCCTAATTACTTCTTCTGTATTTAGTGGATTACCTCCTATGTGGTAGTTTGTGGGCACTTTGTTTTTCCCAAAGGGGATGACTATGCACTTTTTGGCATTTAGCTTGAGGCCATGGTTCTGACACCAGGTATCCATCTCCGTAAGGCCCTTCTGGAGGATGCTTGTGTCAGCTGGTGAGTCAATTATGGCTCCCAGTTTGCAGTCATCTGCGAACTTGGTAAGCCACAGTCCTCCCGTGTTTGCCTGTGCCTCAGAGAAGTATATACCGAACAAGAGGGGTCCCAGGACTGAGCCCTGTGGGACATCACTTGTAACCGGTTTAGAGTTGGACATGGCACCCACGACTCTGACCATGTGAGTTCTATCCCTGAGCCAGTTTGCAACCCATCTTGTGACATATGGGTTAATATTTAAACTGGTAAGCTTATTTATGATGCCAGAGTGGGGAATTGTGTCGAAGGCCTTTGTGAGGACCAGGTAGGCTGTGTGGACTACCTTTCCCTCATCTATGGCTTTGGTAACTATTTTGAAGAAGTCAACTAGGTTTAAGAGGCAAGATCTGCCTTTAACAATGTCGAATTGGGTAGGGTCCAGTGTTTGGAGGTTCCCAATGTCTTTGATTATGAGATCCATGATGATGTGCTCCATAGGCTTGCAGACCATGCCCTAGCACCAGACATATCCAAATGCAGTGCTATGGCCATGCCCTAGCACCAGACATATCCAAATGCAGTGCTATGGCCATGCCCTAGCACCAGACATATCCAAATGCAGTGCTATGGCCATGCCCTAGCACCAGACATATCCAAATGCAGTGCTATGGCCATGCCCTAGCACCAGACATATCTGAATGCAGTGCTATGGCCATGCCCTAGCACCAGACATATCCAAATGCAGTGCTATGGCCATGCCCTAGCACCAGACATATCTGAATGCAGTGCTATGGCCATGCCCTAGCACCAGACATATCCAAATGCAGTGCTATGGCCATGCCCTAGCACCAGACATATCCAAATGCAGTGCTATGGTCATGCCCTAGCACCAGCTATATCCAAATGTAATGCTATGGCCATGCCCTAGCACCAGACATATCCAAATGCAGTGCTATGGCCATGCCCTAGCAACAGCTATATCCAAATGTAGAGCTATGTCCATTCTCTAGCACCAGCTATATCCAAATATAGTGCTATGGCTATGCCCTAGCACCAGACATATCCAAATGCAGTGCTATGGCCATGGCCAAGCACCAGACATATCCAAATGTAGTGCTATGGCCATGCCAAAGCACCAGACATATCCAAATGTTGTGCTTTGGCCATGCCTAACACCAGCTATATCCAAATGCAGAGCAATGTCCATTCCCTAGCACCAGACATATCCAAATGTTGTGCTATGGCCATGTCCAAGCACCAGACATATCCAAATGTAGTGCTATGGCCATGCCCTAGCACCAGACATATCCAAATGCAGAGCAATGTCCATTCCCTAGCACCAGACATATCCAAATGTTGTGCTATGGCCATGTCCAAGCACCAGACATATCCAAATGCAGTGCTATGGCCATGTCCAAGCACCAGACATATCCAAATGTAGTGCTATGGCCATGCCCTAGCACCAGACATATCCAAATGCAGAGCTATGTCCATTTTCTAGCACCAGACATATCCAAATGCAGTGCTATGGCCATGTCCTAGCACCAGACATATCCAAATGTAGTGCTATGGCCATACCTAAGCACCAGACATATCCAAATGTAGTGCTATGGCCATACCTAAGCACCAGACATATCCAAATACATATCCAAATGTAGTGCTATGGCCATGCCAAAGCACCAGACATATCCAAATGTTGTGCTATGGCCATGTCCAAGCACCAGACATATCCAAATGCAGAGCTATGTCCATTTTCTAGCACCAGACATATCCAAATGCAGTGCTATGGCCATGTCCTAGCACCAGACATATCCAAATGTAGTGCTATGGCCATACCTAAGCACCAGACATATCCAAATGTAGTGGTATGACCATGCCCAAGCACCAGACATATCCAAATGTAGTGCTATGGCCATGGCCAAGCACCAGACATATCCAAATGCAGTGCTATGGCCATATCCTAGCAGCAAAGCAATCCTTACAAGAGGGAGTTTGAAGAAGTTCTGAGACAACTGGTTACTGACTCGATACTCCTTCCATCCACTTTCCTTATGTGAGCATTCATTTTTATTGTAATGCATTTTTCAGGCTAAATTAGACAGTAAATCTTAGAAAAGTTTAACAACATTTTCAATAAAAGCACCAGTAAATGTGTGGTTTAAAGTTAAAAACTAGGTACAGCATTCTGAAAAATGTTCATAGGTTCATACTAGGCTATCTGCCCTAGGGCATTTATAAGCCTAGCCAGAGGTTCTTTGGCCACCACCACATTTATTTAAATTTTTTTTTTTTTTTTTTTTTGGTTATAGTATACTGTGCCTCTCTGTCACAGAATGAACACAGAGTAAAGCCAGGTAAAAACACGATCTCCCATCCAACCAAGATTCCTCTTGAAGAGAGTCAAAGTCACCTTGGGACTGTAATTGTCCCTGGACTGGGTCCAGATTTTGTCCCCTCTGAAGTGGGCTCGTCCCTGTAGTCCCATGTCCCTCCTATTTATTTCAGTGCTGAGGTTCAAGTAGGTTTGTCTGGCTGCTGGTGATTGGGATTTTTTCTGAATTGCAGCATGTCCATTCCATTGGGGTTGGACTACGGGAAACATCACGTCAGGCACAGCATCTGGGTTCTTTGAGGAGTTGCTTTGGAGTTTAGCTGGAGTTTCTTTATTAATCGGGCATGGTAATCTTTTTGAGAGTTTGATTGTCTTGGTGTGGTTGGTTTTTGGTCTTTCCCCAAGGGCTGCAGTAAGGTACATCCCAAAAGGGCACTTGTACTCATTGTGGGCTATATGAGGGATGAGAAAATGAGGTAAAGAGGTGCTGATGACCTCCTGATGATTTAGTGAATCCTCCACTTGATGTGGGCCGTTTTACAAAATGTTTTTTTGCAACCACTTGGCTCACGTGGGTTGTCAAACTAACTTGCCCATATCCCTTGGTCCCCTTCCCTATAATTTTCTTCTGTATTTGTTTGGTAACCAGGGATGACTTTGTTTTTTTGCACTGTTTTTTTGCCCATGATGACTATACACTTTTGGCGTTTAGCTTGAGGCCATGGCTCACACTAGTTTGTTTTCTATGAAGAGGCCCTTTGTAGATGCAGGCTGTGTGTCAGAAGTTGAGTAGGCCAGACAGTTTGCAGTTGCAGTTCACTGTAAGAACTTGGTCAGCTGAAGTCCTTCTGCCTTGGCCATATATGTGGGAACAAGAGTACTGAGACTGGAGGAGTCTGACATGGCTCCACTTGGGAATTTCCATGTGGGTTCTGTCCTTGAGCAGTGGCTAACCAATTCTAACTATGTGGGTTTTGAATTTGCAACCCATCCAACCCATCTGGGGACATATATATTTAAGTATTTGAGCTTATCTATGTGGAGGTAATGGTATTGTATCAAGGCTTTTTTAGGTCCAGGTAGGCTGTGTGGGGAATGGACCAGGTCACAATGGCCGATCAATGGCTTTTCAAACTGTTTTCTTTGAAATTGACCAGGGCAGGATCCAGGATCTGCCCTTAACAAAGCCAAACTGGGTAGGATCCATGTCTGTAGGTCCATGAGGTGAGGGACCATCCTGATCATATGATCCCCTTCCATAGCTTCAGGCTTTGTTTAGGGGGGGCTTATGGGGGAGGCATTAGTTTTCCGATCCGTTGAGAGGCACCACTTGTGTGGAGGGACCACTGTTGCTGTATGCCACTCTTTGGGTAGTAGGGCCTGTAGTAAGTCGTTTGGGGTTTAGATTATGTTTGGTTTTTAGCTCTTCTTCCTGGTCACCAGAGTCCCATTGATGACTGGTCCTTTGCTTTGAGATGCTGTGTTTTCCTTTTGGAGAGAGTGGTTGGGGGGGCAGCATGTGCCTTGGGAGGGGGATTGTCTCTGTTGGAATGAATATTGCCCTTTTGGTGGGTGGGAAACCTGGGAGGTACACTGTACAAAATGTCTAGGGGCATTGTCTGCAATGTCATGCTCGGTGTATTTTTTGTCATTTTGGACTCTCCCTATCTTGATCTCATAACTCAACCTCCATTCCTAACTAAACTAATTTCCTTGTGATTATTTCAGAGTCCCTGTTGGTTTTTTCTCTCGAAGCTGGCCTTAGAGCTGTTTTTGAGTGCCCTGGAGATCATTTAACTGATCTTTTGGGATTTCCCTTTGTTTTTATTTTGCTCTCCTATGTAGTAGCTTCTTCCCTCTGTTTGTTGTTTTAGTTTATGGCCTGTGGTGGACAGGACGTCTACCTTATTTTATTAAGGATTGTGAGAATTTGAGATGCACTTGAAACATGCATTAGAATGTTTTCATTCATGAATGTGTTTTGGGTCAGTTCTTTGGTCTGGGCCGCTTTTTCCACAGGCTTAGGCTTTGAAGGGGGCGCAGAAATTTTTGGTGTGGGAGTTTTTAGAAGAGATCAGCTGATCAGGTTTTTTCGGATGCAGGTCTGGTGAGGAGCAGCTAATGGTCATGATCATTTTGTGAGATGAAGTCTTGGTCCTGAGCATAGTCTTCTATTCTGGTGCATAGTGTGTCCATGTTTTTGATCCATAGGGGTTTATAATTTTCCCCTCTTGTGGAAGTGGTAAATGTTGGTTCCCAAGCTGTTCTGTTGGAGCCAGAGTTGATAATTTGGTCTAAGTGTTGGGCTAAGTTTGCCTACTATTATAATGTTCCCAGGGTTGAAGTCACCCAATATAATGGTGTTTGGAGAGGAAGGCACTGGTCAATTGTGCCAGGAAAGTGGTCTGGGGTGTTATAAGTTGATGTCAGTGGTCAGCAGCAGGCTGGAAACTGGACATACTTAGTCTTAAGATTAGTTGCATATGCCCTTTATGCTCAGTGTGGGTGGCTTGTGCCAATATGGTATCTTTGTGTGGAGTATGGTCTCGTCCGGTTTGATAATGGTGGCCTTTTGTGGCTGGGGTAGAGTTTGGGTGTTGAGACCAGGTTTTAACCTGGTAAACAGCTATCGGAGCTCTCTCCATCTTGCATCTAAGGTTCTTTTACTGCACATTGCCTTGGAGTTCTCCATGTGCATGCCAGTACCTTATGCATGCATCTTGAGGTTTAGACTTCTGAGGTGGGTTAAGCCCTTGAGAGACCTGTTTAGCCTTATTGTGTATCACCTATGGAGGTGGGTTTTGTCATTTGAGCCTTGCCTAAATGGCATCATGGGCTTGTGTGCATATGATCCCAGGCTGATAGCCAGAAATCTGTGCTGCAGAAATGTCCATGTTAATGTAAATGTTATCAGTTCAGGAATTTTAAATATTTTCAGACATAAAAAAGGTTAAGGGACAGAAAAAACTGTAATGAGTAAGGTTATAGAAATAATTCATTTTAATCTGCAGTATGAATCAGTATTTACAGAAATGACAGTATTTTCAACTTCTGATATCAGTATGGTTTCATATTTAAATAATACAGAAACTGCAACAAATTATAGTTTACATTCTTCAGAAATCAGTGTAAATGTTACAGCACATGTAATTCAAAATGCAAAGTTAAAATAGATATTAGCCTGTCATAAGTACAGCCAGTGTACATGATTTCTGGACAGAACAAAGAGCAGACATTTTCAGTGTCTCAATCTGATGTTATTTCAAATGCAAATCATATTCAAAACATAATAAATTCTAGTTTATTGTTTTCAGAAGCCAGTACCAATACTGTATGGGGGCAGAGTGCAGAGACTGATAACAATTCTGCAAAAATGGAGAAGCCTATGAACCTATAATCCAATGTAGAAAACAGTAATCTTACACAAACAGTTTAGCCTGATTAAGTAAGCAAAAATGTAAATGACATACAGACTTTAAAGCAAAATAAAGAAGAAATGTTTACCATAGTTTAAGTCAATGTTTTTACCAGTTGTATACAAATGATTTCCAGAATATCACAGTCCAGCAACAGACTGATTAATTTATCCAACATTGTTCATGGTAGGAAAGGAAGATTACATATTTAATCTTTTACAGGAATGGAATTATAAAATAAAAGGAATTACGAATAATGTACTGTTTGATGCATACATATTGGTTTCAGTTACAAACAGACCTCTACCACAGGACACAAGTACAGTTATAATGCTGTCAGAATTTGAAGAGTTAAAGGTTATAGCAGTGAGCAGTTCTCAATGTGACAATACCCTACTAAGTACGGACATGTTGTCAGAGTTAAATGTTGTTTTAGACTTCAGTAACAATAAAAATATTACAGAATGTACTCAGTAATGATAAAAATATTACAGAATGTATAGTAGTGCAAACAGAAGATACTTGTAAGAAACTGTGTACAGTAGAGGCACTGGATTTAAAAAAAATCAGTTACTATAGGAATATGCAGATTTATGTGCTAAAGGAAAGATAAATTTTGGTTCAGTTTCCACAGCTGAAGTGCAGGTGGGAAAGTTATCATATTATCAGAAACAGTGTCTAATTCTCAGAAAATCATTGAAAAATATTCATAAATATATTACAAATTGGAGAGGAAAGGGTAGTATAGTAAAGAATCAAGTCCATTCAATTCACTTTTATGGCCACTAAGGAAAAAAAGATGACAGTTACAGGCTGGTACTAGATCTGAAATTAGTAAATATGTACAACATTCTGATAGCACATGTTGTGTATGGTACACAGAAATGACAGTCAAGCTAAATTTGCAGAATAAATGATTTACAATTACAGATTTGGCAAACATTTGCTTGTTATTGTTTTGTTTCAGTGGATATTATCAAGATAACTGAATTATGACAATAAAATGTTGGAATTCATAAATGATATCTTGATACAGACAGAAACAGAAGGAGAGTATTTACAGATATTAAATAATGTCAATGTTACATTTTAAACGTGACAGTATAGTCAAAGGTTCAGATCCCATGTAAGGAAATAATATAATGTATTTTACGGTATAAGGAAACTTCACATACTTGTAAAGGACAGAGAAGTAAAGATCCAGAATCAGATTTGTTCAATTATGGTAGTTAGTGTGTGTGTGTGTGTGTGTGTGTGTGTGTGTGTGTGTGTGTGTGTGTGTGTGTGTGTGTGTGTGTGTGTGTGTGTGTGTGTGTGTGTGTCTATATAAATGGTTGAAGATTAAATACATTTCATGCAAAGAAATTGCAGCTTACCAGAGCACATCAGAGGTATGGACTTGTGTTATCAGATTACAGGTCAGTCTAGCGAACTGAATTAAAAACAGTACTATATGCTGTAAAACAGTATGGTAAAGATCAGATCAATACTATTATTGAGAATTTTTATGCAGTAAACGTTCTTAGTATTTATCTGGAAATTTGGGCTACAAGAAAAATTGTAAATGGTGACGATAACCCTTGAATCGTTCAGTAGCACTGCAAGAGTTAAATAATGTCAGCTGAAAGAACAGGAACATGTAAAGCAGTGGACAGAGATAACTGCATACTGAAGAAATGTTTTTGTAGAAATGACCTAAGGGTAACATATTAAAAGTAGTCACAGATGTATTAAAATTCAGCTGTTAATATTAATTTTATAATAGTGCAGAAAGGCAAGAAATGCTGAAGAATTAATACAATATTTGATTATTACTTCAGCTTAATTTGAGTTTATGACAGGAAGAAAAGAAGTTGCAGCCTTTCTATTTCACTATAGTAAATTATCAGCTTGGTTACAGACCTACAAGAATGCATTTATTAGTAACATAGATTAATTTTAAGAAGGTGAAATGTATATAAAGTCAGAGCAACAAGTAATGTTAAAGACATCTAGATTGGTTTATAATAATTAATGCTGCAAATGTCTTTTTAACAACCTGATAGATATTCTGCCCACAACCATGCTATAGGAAACAGGGGAGGTCTGGAAGCCAGTCAGTGTTAAGATAGGACTGAAAATAAACAATAAAGGAAATTGCTGGGGCTTTTCCAGTATCCCAGCAGTAATTGGGACAATGCTGAGTTAGGCTTAAACTTGGCAAGAGCTGTGGTGTATAACTCAAGTATCAAAACTCCTGGATTTTTGTCAGAAAAGCCAGAAGTAAAAATTATAAGAGTGTGTTATTGGTTTTCAGTGTTTCTTTAAATATAAATGAAATGTAGTGAACTGCATATATTATTCAGTACTTGAACAAAATGCTAACTCATTTGTTTCAGTTATCTAAAGATAAGTATTCTTTAGACATACATCTAGTACAAAGGCAAATTGGTATTTATGCAGATTAGTTTTGAGTTAAAGCAAGTATATTAAAGAAGCAAATGCAAAAGTGTAATTGTGCAAATTAGTGATGCAACAACATTGAGTATTTCAAACTGATTCAGTTTCATGTTAGCTTTTCAGAACATTGTATAATATTACTAGATTTCAGTTTATGCTTTAATCTGTGCTCAGATGCTGTTGGCAGCAAAAGGTATTCCTTTAGTGTTAGTTTTAGTCTCCAAAAATATAACATTCATATACAGCTATTTCAGATGTTAAGCATAATATGCATTACTATAGTATCAGTTTCAGATTTCAGAATGTAACATTCATACTAATTTATATTAATATAATACATTTCTAAGAGCATTACTAAACAGTTTATACAACATGTATAAGTAGCATGCATATATAATCAGAACAGGCAGTGTAGAGTCACAGCACAACTCACATTATTCATTTATTAGCTGTAAATGTAAAGTGGCAAAATTATTTGTAAGAGTTTAACCAAGGCAAGTTATATAATTATCTAAATAATAAGTAGTAATTGTTATTTGATACACTCAAAGCATAATTTAATTTGTTGCAGAATAAAGTGCACATTACATTAGTCAGAAAATTAAAAAGATACTGACAAAGGTATGCAAAGACACAGATCTGGAATGCAGATAATATAGGTTCTAGTAAACGTTATTCTACTATTACAACATGCAGAGGTTAAAACATAAATATACATGATTATTAGTTAACCTTTTAATAAATCTAGATAGAGATTTACAGAACACATTAATACAGTGTATGGCAATTATCTATTAAGATGCATATATTATAGGTATAAAAAGAGCGTTTATAAATGGCTATCACCAATTTAGTATGGATCGTGTCACATATGCAATACCAGTCATCCTGGATTTGCTCCCATGCATTCAGCACATTGGGCAAGGAGCACCATTCAGCACTTATTGTTTCCATAGCAGGTACAGGTTTTATGGGCTCAGTTTGCTAGTCTGATGTCCAACCCTCCTCAGAGGGTGCACCACATACTCGCATGGACATGCTCACACCTAGGGCCAATTTAGAGTGTCCAATCCACCTACTGCATGTCTTTGGAATGTGGGAAGAAACCAGAGCACCCAGAGGAAACTCACATGAATGCATGGAGGACATGCAGACTCCACACAGAAGGCACCCTAGCCGAGAATTGAACCACAGAACCTCTTACTATGAGGTGACAGTGCTAACTGCTACATCACTGCACCATCCAATGACACTTATATAATGTGTTAAAGAATTGCCCAGTTAAAATAAATCATAAAATTAAAAGACTTCAATCCAGAAGCTTTTTTTTAATAATGCTCAAGTAACACTTAGTGGCCAAATTAAAATTACATGTTTGTTTACCAGATAAAGACAAATTATTTAATAGTTGCTATTGTAGCTGTAGTAATCATTACAGTATCTTTTGCAGACTATATCAATGTGTATACAGTAATTACATAAACAAATACCAGTTCAGGGATTTGAGGAGGGTTTGTAAGATAAGGACTCAAATAAATATAGTTTTGTCAGAATAAATCAGTAGTCTCTTTGCATAGGTCTAGAAATGCAACCATATTAATGAAGGCCCATATCTTTATTTTATATTTTTAAATTTTACATGCAGTTTCAGTACGTACAGTTTTAACAGAAAATAATGTTTCAGTAAAGGATATAATTGAGCTCAGTGAAATAACCTTCAGGCCAAAATACTGATACGTATGAGATATGATAAAAGACTGTCAGGAACATTTGGTGCAGAAAACAAGGTTAAAGAGGTTTGCAGAACTTGTAGGACGTTTGCAAGTGTTTAGTATTGACAGAAATACTTGCAAGGCAGAAGTCAGTTCAGATGCTCAGAAGATTGAGACAGAAGTCATTTCAAATGTCTAGCAGTTCAAATATGCAGAACTCACTTCAGAAGTCCAGAAATTAAGCCTACCAATGAAAAAGTGTCATACAGATTTTAAAGCTGCAAGCTAATAATTTAGTAAGTATCCAGGTATATACACTTCAGAATAATTTTCTGGACTGGTAATAAGAGAAAGCAAGTTGCATTGTCATAAAAATGTCATCCAGCCAAACATTTAAAGGATTTGATAACTTAATGACATATGCATCTATTTTTAAATTATATGAATTCATGTTTTATAAAGTCATGAACATGAATGAACACATGGCTAATAATTACAAATGGATTCTCTCAGTCGCACAAAAAAGTGTGAGAGTATTCATACAGAGAGAAGAAAAAGTTTCCTGTTTGTGTGTTTCTTTTTTCAGACATGCCATGCCATTACTATCTATTGAACAAACAAGATTCATGAGTCCAGGGAATGACTTGCCATAAGAAAATCAATTCAGACTTATAAAGGTGAGTTCCTTAGCAGAAAATCTCTTTGTTATAAATAATTAATTATAGAAGTACATTAGGGGAAATTAATTTATAGCCTTACTCTACTGATATGTCAAAGTATGTTTGACAATCTTGCTGAAGACATTTTGCTGAAATTCTTGCCTAAGTAACAACCCCATTGATTCACATTAATATGGTTACCCAGAAATATATCTGTATTTGTTAAGCGCAGCACACATGATTACTTAAGATTTGTAGCTCTCAGTTTCTTTGCATGCTTACTATTGATCAGATTGCAAAAAGTGCGTGCAGTATTGGCATATATACTTCCAAATTATTAATTATTAATTGGATATTCTAAGACACCACACTGCAAATTTATTCCTGAATCAGCTCAATGTAACAAAATGACTGGACCTTAAGTGCTTGTAAGGCTCAAATTGTGATTTAATACATGAATGCCTAAAAGTTTTATTATCAACAAAGTGAAATCCTTTACAATGTTAACGCAAAAAAAAATTGCTGCTATTATTTTATATTGGTTGAAACTGACACATAAGTGACAATATAACATTTTTCCTGCGATATGAATATATATGTATATATATATATATACACACACACACACACACACACATCTATATATATATATATATATATATATATATATATATATATATATATATATATATATATGTATATATATTAGAAAGTTAGAAAGTCTGTTAGGAAATAATTCACAATATCAATACACTTTTTCTAGAAACAAGTTTGATTCTACCTAAGCAGTTTATTCCATGTTAGGTTGTGACTTTAAAGAGTTCAGAAAAATGAAAAAAACAGTGGTTTATAGTATCTTCTTGTAATGTGAAGATATAAAAGTAGTGCTGAAGCAGCTCCATTTAAGACAATTTACCCTTCAATTTAAGAAATAGTTTTTAAAAGCGTTTCTGTTATCTCAAGGTACAATGTATAATACCATTGCTGATCCTTGCCTCCTCCCACACACTGCAGAATATGCTGAGAGACCAATTCCTTAAACTGCTATAATCTGAAATTCGGATAAGATTATGGATAAAGGCAGAATTGTTCAGTGAGCAGTTCTCTGCGTAACCATAGAACACTGGGTTGTAGACAATGGTGTCACATTGTTAGTGAAAACAGTGACTTACAACTCGCTATGGTGGGCAGATCCAATTTAAGACCTGAATGGCATCTTCCCATTTCTTCTGAAAAATGCAGCTTTGTTTTTGTCATCTATACTAATATGAGATAAAAATGTAGTTTGTTACTGAACAGGAGTGCAGGGATGTGATGGAAAACTGGTACACTGAGTTAGTGGACCATTGGGCAAGCAGAGTGTAAGGTGATAGGCAAGAAATTGATCAGTCTTCAGAGGTTCCTTTAGCAGTCTCTGCAACCTTACTAATAATTCATAGCTTCATAGGATGATACTAGGCTATTTGCCTGGATGACCTTATAAGCCTAGCTAATAATTTTGCCCATGTTCCCACAAAGATTAATTAGCACCAGGCTAACTATCCTTGTGGACCATTCCAAGCACAGCTAATTACCCCATGTGCCAGTCAAACCTTGCACCTTGTGCCTATAAGGTAAAAACCTTAACCACTATGCCAACCTCCCACTCTTTCCTATGCCTGCATTCTCTAGAATCTCTTATACTGTTAAATAACTGAATACAGTTTTATGATAAAAACTTAGTGTCACAAGTGAAGAAGGTGAGGAAGTCTTGTCAGACAGAGACCAAGTGATTTGGAAAGTGTGCAGGAAGAACAGCACTACTGCTACTAGCAAGGATATATAGTGCAAGAGAAATTACAGAAGCTAAGACTGGAGTTTACTGGTTCTTAAATATCTCTAGCTAGTCTTACATCAGCTTCATTTGCACAAAAGTGGACAATGCCATCTCATAATCCAGGAGCATTCGATTTGTCCCCATTACTGAAAAGCAAGCTAGCAAATGGTTTGCAAGAAACTCTTTTATGTGCTCTGTCCCTATCAGCACTATTACTCACTAAGAGGATGTGCTTCTGTCAGTTGTTTGTGAGAGATGTAGTAAAATAGAGTGTCATATTTTACTATCAACCAGCTATTGTTCTTGAGGGAAGAGCTAATGGGCTCATAGGTAAGTACTAGGCTAGCTACCTGTGTGGGCCATTTTAAGCCTAGCCAATTTCCCTCAAATGTGAGAGTCAAACCCTGTACCTTACGTCACTGAGATAAACACCCTAACCATTATATCAACCCTCCCATTATAATTCTGTCACTCTCTGACTTTTTTTATAGCCTAAGTAGTGCCTCTAACAGGGAACTTGTCTGACTGAGGTCTTATATGACTATATAGTGACCAACTATTACTTTACTTTCATTAGACTGTAGAAGATAAACATGTCACTCAAAGAAAACCTGTAATTTATTGTTATTATCCTTAGGATCTGGGAAATTCAGAAGGATTTTATTGCAGCCTAGAGGAACACCTAAATAGCAAGTATAAAATGTAATTTTTTCACAGAAAGACTGTGATCACATGATTAATTTAAAGTTGATCCTATAGACAGTAATCACAGTCTGGCAACATTATCACATAAATAATAGAGGAGCATGTAGCTAATATGATAGCCAGGCAGTGGATCAATTTTGCATGAAAAGATTCAGAACTCAATAGTTGGGCAGTTTTTATAGTACATAATTACAAATTCATATTTTGTATTACTGTGTCTAGGCCTGAAGGCCATTAGAACAAAGACTTGAAATCATATGATGAAAAGTCATGCTCTCCCATCCATATATTTAATGCAGTCTTAAGCCAATGTAAAGAGTCAGAACCTCTTGCATGTAATGGAAATCTGCTCCATCCTTTTGCAAGTGAAATATTCCTAATTCTTTTCTAATCTCTGACCTTATCAAGGGATATTAGGAGTGTATTTTTACATTATGATTTGGTAATTTCAGTAACATGTAACTTCAATTTTTTGTCATGTAGCACCTTAAAAGCCAGGTACAGATGACCTCTGATGAAGTGACATGCTATAAAAAATAGTCCCCAAACTTTCAGTCTTTCGTCAGTATTTAGAAAGTGATATTCATTTAGTGTATTTCTTCGGTACACTTTATAAGGATGATACCATACCCTTAGTGTATAAACAAAATAAGGAATTACACATCTGTAGGACTAACACAGGTAACTTACATTTTTGCTAAGAATTGTGGTGATCTGAGTTTTAAGTTTCTATAAAGTATACCTGTTAAATGTGACTCATGAGTTTTAACTATTTCAACATGATTCCAGAGGTGTAATTTGTTGTTTATTAATACACCTAGAGCTTTAAAGTCATCAATTGTATAAAGAAGGAGGTGATTTTGTGTTTTGAGTATAGTGATTTGTAAAGGCCCAAAATACATCAATTTACACTTACCACATTTTATTGTTAATCCATTGTTATCTAACCAGTCATAAACTCTAGATAAATACTTATTGAGGGAAATAATATCAGCATCTCTGATAAGTTATCTGCATACTTGACAATCTATTGGATATTAAGATATTTGAAAAAAGTAAAATATTGCATTAAACCACATTTGTCCCAAAAGCGATCCAGAAGGTATCCAGCTAATATTAAGGACCATTCTGAAACCTGCTGTTGAGCTAAATGCCAAAATAAGATCTGGTAACTCAAAAATGGATTCACATTCACCATGCTAAATATGTTAGCAACAACAGTGAATGATAGGCTGTGAGAGTGCTTTGGCTAGATCCAGGTGATCACTCTTCTATGCAGGTCCTGGAATTAATGATATTTCATATTTTTTAAGCCTTCCATGGTCTTTTGTTTGATGTCTTAACACAAAGAGAAGCCTGCATTATCAGTGTGATGTCTCTTCTATGTGCTGCTAACAGTTATAAGCTCTGTTTTTGTCAATGAGGATTTTAACCAGCCAAACTCAAGATGTGAAATGCAAAGATCCAGTATTTTATGTTTCCTATATGTGGCAGCATGTATACTTGCAGAGAAAGAAAGAAAATATTATATTTAACAGACAGGCTTACTTTACCAAAAAGCATCCATTTTATTATTTTAAATGCTGAAACTGTTTTCTCTGGTGGAAAAATATAGAAACTGAACTTCAAACAAAACTACTCAAGCTAAGCAACTTTAGTAAAACAAGTCTTAGTAAAAAAAAGTCCTCCCCAGGATTCAATAAAATCTGTGTAGGTCCTATGTAGAGCCTACGTGGAATGTATCTGTGTATACGGCCACAGTTCCCCCTCGGCAGTGCGCCATGTATATTAATCATGATGTGCTGCTAAGGGAGATCACAGTAACATAGATATTGAATCCATGCAAGCAGCAGTGTAGAGGCTGTTCCATACGTGTGGATTGTCCAGAAACATTCTGGACAGGTGGTAAACACAGCACAATACTTTTTTTATCTTTATGTGATGTTTGTGTGGTGTGGAGTGGTGCTTAGCAGTGCTGAGCTGAGCTTATACATATACAGCAGACATCTGGTATATATCTAAAAATAAAAACCAGATGTAATCATATTTTTTCTGCCTATTTGCAAGGTGCTATGTGACTCTTAGCAATGCTGGGCTGTACTTATACATATACAGCAGACACCTGGTATATATATAAAAACAGAAACTGAATGTAATTAACTGATTTTTTTTCTGCTTGTTTGCATTGTGCAGTGCACTGCTTAGCAACGCTTTCCTGTGCTTACAGTAGACATCTGCTAGACATCTAAATATAGAAACTGGATGTATTCAATTGTTGTAGTTCTGTTGTGCTTAGCAGTGAAGCTGCACAATGCTACCAGGCGTCTTAGTAGCTAGCATATGTGAAGATATACTACTGCCCTTTACTATCCAAGTGGCTAGACAGGATGATTTATGACCTACAGTATAATAGATCCCAGGTTTGAGACCTGAGCAGTTGTACATTTTACATTTATTGCGGTGAAAATGTGTCAGGTGACTGAAACATCTGTTTAATTTAAAATTAAAATTGTTACGTTTATAAAAGCTGTACGATGCTAAGCAGTACTTAAACATGGCCAATGGTCTACATCATTTGCGCATTGCTAAGCTATGCTTAAACATGGTTTGTGCAAGTTTGTACGATGTTAGGCTCTGCTTAAAGGAGTTTGTGTTAATTTGTGCAATGCTAAGTGTGACTTCCAACCACAGGCCCAGTAATCAAGGACCCTCAATCCTCACCACTAGCACTAGTGGGGGACGTAGATTGGGAGGATGAAAGATACACACATACAGTATTTCCAGATGCAACTCTCTGCATCAAGTGCAATTTCTCTTAAGAGCACACATAGACCACACTCACTCCAAGGATGGTTTCTACCTCTTTCTCCAGATCCCCAATAAGACTCCCCACTGGCACAGCTCTAGAAGTGAGATCTCAGCTGAGTGGCCAAGCCATGATCTTCAGCACACTCTCAGTCCAACCAGTGCTTTGTGTCCCTGCTCAAGTAGCTAACATACACACACTCTTTGAGATTTATTTTATGAACAAGCACACACACACACACACACACACACACACACACACACACACACACACACACACACACACACACACACACACACACACACACACACACACACACACACACACGCACACACACCTGGGAAAGGCTGACACTGATTTATTAGCTATGCCCCCATTCAGCCCAGACTATAAGGTAGTTATTACTGCCACCAGCCAACTCTTTATCAGCTACTTTAAGGCCCTTATCAAAGGGTGTCCAATCTTACTGTGTAATGTTATTATCAGTACAAATGGCAGTTTGAGCAAGAGCAAGGCTATTAGGAGTGGCCCACAGTGTCACCGAATAAATATGCAAGTACTCCCAAAACTTAAATATGTCTCACAAAGATCAGCCACAATGAAATGTTTAAATATATTTAATAAATAATAAAAGAACAAGACAATACTAAATATATATAAACAGTGATATTAGAGTTCAAAATCACAGGAAATATTTAAAACAACATTGCAGGACATTCTCAGATAAATAAAGAAAAAATATCTAAGCTAAGCTTTACTATATTCCTGACTGAATCTAAGAGAATTATACTGTTCATTAATACACTTACTTAATTAGAGCAGCAAGACAGATGTGGTGAGTGAATATTGATGTTGTCAGGTCAAAGACAAAACACAGAATGCTATCTCTCTCTCTCAGAGACTTCCCAAATGAATATCTCACATATTACTGCTTTGATAACTTGCAGAATGACATAATTTCTTGTCATCTGACTCTATCCTAGGTACAACCCCTGCTCCTGAAAGCTAGAAATATTTAGCATCCACCTGTGAGAATACATAGACCTCAGATCTTTTGGCAAATGGTGGAATTCATAAAATAATTTACATTCCTCCACATTTAAAGACAATGCAGAAAACTTCTCTAATACAGACATTATGTCTCCTGCTGTTCTGAAACTAAAAGATATCTTTTTATGGCCCAGCCATAACGTAATTTAATTTCAACAATTTTTTTGAAGTTTTACAAGTTAGCCTCCTATGTTCCACTTTCCCATGTTAAAATATATACATTTAAATGGTTACAATAGTGTATATACATTTCTGTTCTTTTCCAATAGGGTACACTGTGGCTACATCTTTAAGCTCAGTACTTTATAAACCCTTTTTAATACACGCCTGTACAAACCTAGTTTGATATACATATAACATACAGTTCTAATAAGGTTGTAACACAAGCATCTTACATGAAGCATATTGACATTCACAAATGACACATAACCATTTACAAATTTCCCGGCAGTTGTGCTGGCAGTATCTCTCTTTTTCACACTTCTATATAAATCATGTTGATATTCACAAATGACATATAATTATTTACAAAATTCCAGATATCTGGGCTGGCAACATCTCCTTATGTGACACTAAGCAACTTGGCACTTTTTTGAATGTTACAGTATGATGTACAAGGGCAGGAATGCAGCCTATATAAAGGCCAATAGGTGGGAATTTCACAGCATTCATTGGAGTCTTCATTCGGCTGTTGATATGCCTGGTGCTACTGGAGTGGGATTGTGTTTTCAGGTGCAGAGATGGGGTGTGCAGGAGTCCAGAGTTTTTATTGGACTCCTGGTGAAGGCTTATGAACCCCGGTTGCTGAAGGGTAATTTCCAGGAATCAGAGTATAAGTCTGAGGCCTGGGATTAGTTGGCCAGGGGAACTTACCAGTGCTACTGGTATCCCTCATACTGGTGAGCATTGTCATCACCACTATGATGACCTGAGGCATAGGAAGAGGGAAACATTGGACATCTGGGTCCAAGAAGTTAGGGGCGGGCAGACCACCACAGATTTGTAAGTATGTTTGGCAGTACTTTAGAAATATACAAGCTGAATGGGTGCACAACTGGTATGCATAATGGTTTGCTTCTCTTACAACAGCTGCAGAAGACAGGGCTTGCAATGTCCAGTCCCCTGCAGGGTACCTGGCCAGGATGAGGCAATTGTGTGATAAGTAGGAAAACATCAAAGTAATAAATTAATGCATAAT
The DNA here is from genome assembly GCF_019279795.1 of Protopterus annectens. NCBI lineage: Eukaryota > Metazoa > Chordata > Ceratodontiformes > Protopteridae > Protopterus > Protopterus annectens. The sequence continues at coordinate 167,132,011 of NC_056748.1, forward strand.
ATGATTATACAATAAATTATTTATAGAATATGCAGTCTTAACAGTCAGATCTGACATACCTGGGACATCTAACATGTTTAGTAATGTGTCACTGCCTACCTGAAATGGTAAATCAAGTTAAAGCAAGTAATCAAGCAGTACTATGTCGCATAGCTTCCAAACATCAGTTAATGTTGGGATCTACCCAAATTAACACGTCACTGTTCTGGTCTGCTCATTGTCTGAAATATGCTGTAGATTGCAATCAATAAATGGACATGGTATATGGGTTACTTATTAGAAGTCCTACACAGCTATCCATGGTCTACATGCCAGACTTGAAGCAACATTAATCAACAAATTTTAAAGGGTGATGGTGCTTTGATATTTAATGTTTTCAAATAAAAAGTGTTCACTATTCCTGAAGTCACTGCATGTGTGTTCTACTCTGACCAGTCAACTGTTAAATGTAAATAAATAAAGAATGCAGCAACAAATGCCTGAAATAAATGTAGTGCAATACCCTGAGTAAGGTTCAAGCCTGTGCTTTGCCTATTTTGTCTGAAATAATGCTTTATATTCTACCCAGTCAAGGAACAAGCCATATGGGTAAGGTAACTGAATTCATGGCCAGCTATCCATGTGTTTAAATGTCAGATTTTAAGGAACATTAATAATAAAGTTTAAAACAGGATTGTGCTTTGGTAAGTAATTTTTATCAAATAAGTGTGCATTATTTCTGTTTTCAGTGAATGCGTGTTCTAATCCAACAACAGTTAGCTGTTACATATTAACTAAGAAATAATGCATCAACAAATTTCAGAAATGCATGTAGTGCAGTACCCACATTAAGTGTCAAGCCTCAGTTCAGATCATTTTATCTTGAAATATGCTGTAGATAGCACTCAGTAAATGAAGAGGGTATATGGCTATGTCAACAGACATCCTACACAGTCATGCCTCTGTGTAACTGCCAGATTTCCTGTGGCATTAACCACTGCAGTGTAAAAGGAGATTGTGCTTTGATAACTACTGTTTTCAAATAAAGTGTTCATTCATGTGGCCACTGCATTTGGTTTCCAATGTGATACCACACACAGCTATGCATGTGTTTAAATGTACGATTTCACACAAAATATTGCAATAAAAGTCTTAAAAGAGAATGGTGTTTTGAGAATTCATTATATTCAAATGAAGTGCACATTTTTTCCTATAGTCACTGCTTGTGAGTTCTAATCTCATGGCAGCCAACTAAGAAATGACCAGCTGTCTAGTCCACTTAGTGTACATGAACAGACCTCTCAACTGTCATGATTTTTCAGAATGTAATGACTAGTGCCCCATATGTCTGGTCCTTGATTAGTAAATACATTATATTACTTGGCATGCAATTTATTGGCAAATCTGTTATCGGAACATCTGCTACTAATGTATGAGCACACTATGTGAAAATGTTCCATGTAGTTGTGCCTCTGTACTACCATGTGTTAGAGCTTGGTCCATACTGTCCCATGCTAATAGATTAAAAGCTGTGTATGTGCAACATTACCTATACAGTTGTTGCAGTCACTGTACTCACAACTGAAACTGTACATATGTAGGCATATATATTAGTAGTCTATGTAGTAATATTACCTGTGAAGTTACTAATGGTATTTTTTCTCTCACCCACCCCTTCTCTTCTTTAATTTATTAATGTCATTTATGATTAGGATTTGATATTAATATATTTTTGTAACTTTCTCTTATGTTGGCCTTATCTATAATTTCATATTGTTTTGCCATTCAAATGCTTTCATTTACATTATTTATTGTTCTGTTCCTCATTATATTCTTTCTATTTCTTTGGATTAATCATTATTCTCTTCTGTTATGTTAATACTAACATTGTTTGATTATGTTTATTTTCACCTTATGTTTATATTTAATTTACTACAGCTTGACAAGGTAAGCCAGTTCCTGGCAATCCGCCTACCTTGGCTCCCCTGGCTGTGGCACCAGGGCCCAATATGTCTGGGACGCAGCCTGGTGGAGCCTCCTCTGCCACCCCTGTACTACCTGTGCCATTGGGTAGTTCTGCTCCACAGGCAGGTGTGGACCTCCTGGGAAGTGGATGTGGAGGGGGTGATTGTTTCACCCGTGAGGAACTGCCAGGCATGGTGCATGGGTTGCTGCACCACACTGTCAGGGCATGCCTACGCTGGATGGTCTGCATGCTGTCCATCCTGATGGGGCAGTCTCACCCTGAGCACCAGTGTCAACCACTGCCTTCACAGAAACAGTGGAGGAGCAGTGCTGCAGTCCCATGCATGAGGATAGAGTCACACTGTTACCAAGTCTGACATCCATGAGACTGGAATTACACAACACCCTCCCCAGCCAAGGTGTTCACCCCTCTTATGTCACACACCATACCTGTCTGTTGTCTTGTCTGTCTTGTCTGTCTGCAAAAGCATCCTGACCTTCCCAACTTACCACCCTCACACATACCTATGTCCGTTTCCAACATTCCACTCTCACCTTAAAAAAAATACAAATGGCTACCTGTCCCACAAAAAAATCATCTCATACATAGCTGTCCATTTCGCACTTGCCCACTGAACACACTTAATTTGGTTCAATTGACTTGACAGCGCACTTATGTTGTCATCACCCCTTCCTGGGGGTGACAGTCTAAATTCAGCTAAAGAATCTATGGAAGTGCACAGTGGTTGCTGTTCAAGAAATGGATAGCTATGGTTCTTTCCTACACCCTTACTGTACATACCTACCTGCATTTCACTATGTTTTTCCCCTGCTTGCACCCCATTTCACCATTGTCCTGTCTCCCCATTTTTCTTTTCTATAAAGATTTTTTATGTGATGCAGCATGGGGTGCCACATTGTTTACCTATGCTAAATAGTGCTACATTGATAAATGTTGTTTTAAAAAAAATATTAGTCACGTTCAAAAAGTACACCTGTGCCTATTTTAAACCCAGGACCATTGCACCTGATGGGCAGTGGATCAACCCACCCAGCCACACATGTGCTAATTAACACACCTGTTTTAATCAAAGCATAGTAATGCCCAAGTTGCCATCATTAAGCATGTTTAAGCAATGCTGTGCATCTTGCTGCACCATGCAAATCAGCTAGGAGGTTAATAAAAAAATAGTACTGTAACTGGGACTACAGTAGAGAAATACATTACTCTAAAACCATACACATAAGAATAGATGTAAGTGAGGTATCAAATAGCAGGTGACTCTGCAATTATATGTACAATATATAAAAATACACCTGCTAAAGCATTAATGGAAAAACAGGATTTAACCTGGGACTCTGGTAGAAAAATACAGCACTCTAAAGCTATGCACATAATAATAGATGTAAGTGAGATATGTAACAGCAGATAACTGTGAAATGATATCCACAACATTTAAGAATACATCTGCTATAACAGTGACTCTGTAGCTCAGTCTGTAAAATGAATTGAGGGCATTACTTTTTGGTGCACGTGGTCTTCAACTACAGCAGCGTCTAGCATTGAAAATACATGTATGTCTACATCAACATTATAAACTGTGATATAAATGGCTGTCTCATCACCAATTTATCCACCCAAAGCAGTACATATGGAATGTCTGCTTCTAAATAATAGAAGTCAAAGGCCTACAGATAGGACCACTCTTAACTAGTCATAGTACAACACTAGAAAGTGCAGAGAATGTCAGGTCATTCATTAGCTTGAATTCCCAGAGGATGCTGAAGTGTGTACTGAAATTGTGGCCCAGTCATATCAGACTGCAGCCTACAATGATTTGCTAATGATATTACAGACGTCCACAGCTGTACAAATAACATGCATGTATGGAGGTTGTGCTAGACGCAAGGGTTGCCAGCACACACGTAACAGGGGACTACAGTGACATAACACATGACTTGGCAGTTGTCCAGCTGTGTGGCATAATAGTTAATGTACCCCCTACCTTTTTCCTAGGACACACCAAGCATTTTGCCTTTTATTCTGTTAGTGATACCTTTGGCTAACATACTTACTTTAAACACATAACTTAATTTCCAGTGGGATGGATTCCCTCAATCTGGCTCTGCCTGTACAACAAGGCTGCCACAGACCCCTCAATTACTCTTAAAGCTTGTTGTCCTGCAAAGTGGTCACCCTCTCTTGCCTCGGCCTATTGCCTGCAGCATCAGCTTCAGCTTCAGCCTGTAGCACACACATCTGTGTGTAAAAAGTAGCTGCTACAGACATTCTGTCTGCAATAATGTAGTATATTTACCCCAGCAATTTCCACCCCAATGTATGGAAAGGGGTTATAATCTACATTTATGCCTTATATCTTGTTCAGTGGTTAGACTGCAAATCAGCTGTGTAGGCTGCAATTACCATTTCAGACGCACAGATTGGTTCAGAGACTGTCACTTGTTAATGAGAACCATGTTAAAAAGGCAAACATCTAGCTAGGGGAACCATTGTGTATGAGTTACTTTGCATTCTGAACTCATTGGCACAACATTTATATGTTGTATATAGATATAAAGGGCATTAAAGATATAAAGATATCTGTATCTTTCAACAGAAGAGCATTGTACTCCATCAGGTATGTAACCATTTTGTGTCCATCATGATGTATATGTTTGACTATACTTAGGGGAATGGGGATTACATCAGTAAGCCTTTGTTAGATCTCTACTGATGCCATGTCATTGATCTCCAGATGTGTTACACCTACAGAGGAACTAGAGTACAGTAAAGGTAGCATGCTTTGTGGTAATTGGTAGACCCGTCTCCTGGAAATTTCCCTTGATAGCAGTTGTAATAGTGCACTGCTATTTGTTTGACACTGTTGTTTTTATAGGAATACCTGACTATTGCTACTATCCTAGTTGTAATCACACTCTTTGTATGTTTGTACATTGTTGAATATGAGGTGTGTAATCGAGCAGTGAATATTGCTATCCATCCTTTATTGCTGTATCTCTACATACTGTACTCCCATGTATGTGATCCTAACATGTGTTCCTATTTTGTTACCTTTCGTGAAATATGCTGGGGCCCTTTTAAAAGACGCTGAAAATTATATCATCCTGGAAGCCTTGCATGAACACCATCAACTCCTGCTGTCCAAGGGGAGGGCAAACAGGGAAGAGTGGCCATCATTGTGGGCTGACCTGGTCTGCGATGTGAATGCAGAGCAGGACATATGTGCAGCTGGGACACTGTGCCACCAATATGATCAGTGCCACACACAGAAGAGCAGCGGATGTGACCAAGGATCATGGTGTCACTGCTGGAGGGTCTGTGGTGGAACAACCACTGTCAGCCACTGAGGAATTCCTGGTGAACCTAGGAACGCAGGACAACTCTCATCACGCAGTAAGTCATGGATGTGATTGCCACCATTTCCATGCAAGAGGAGCATCTAGGTATGTTTAGTTAGTTAGATCAGCATTGGAATACTGTAGCATTCAGTGTGTCAGGGTATACATAATTTTACGTGGGTGTCAGGTGTTTCTTTCAGGGGGGTTACCATGGGGAATGGAGGTTAGCAGCACTTTGAATGTCATGCTCAGATTGTGACCAACATACCAATTAACATAGTAGCTACTGAAAATGTGAGATATTTGGACATATTCCCCTGTTATAGTGCAACAAGTGGTGCTGTTTACATTACATCTCCCTCAAATTTCCATAGGACTGTCAGGAATTGGACAAGGCTGAGCTCCTGCTCCTGGTAAGCACAACACTATTTTTTAGAGATGCAGATTTAGTGCAATGTATTCACTTAAGTGTCATCCCATGCCTGCTGGCTGGATTGATGTACTGTTTGCATGATTTTCCAACTGCACAAATATTTTCTGACTGTAGACAGTTTAGACTCATACATATGCCATGCAGATGAGACCACACTAATAGATTTGACAGTATTGTAAGCACATTACAGATTGCCATAAGTGTCAACTGTGCAGAGTTTTGCCAAATGTCGACAGCGTACATCATTGTTGCCCATGAGATTCTTGTTTAAAGAGCTTTTATTTACAAGTAACTGCAGATGCTTGTCAGAAAATAATGCCCTCATGTCCTACTATTTGAGGTTGGGAATTAAACAAGTCTGTAATAATGACAGAAATGTATACAGATTAATATAGATTGCAACATAGTAGTGCAGAGCATAGTAGTGCAGGTATTAATGTGATGCTTTTCCCTTTTTTATCACAGGTGACCAGGGAGGTTGGTCTCTGTCCCCTTCACAACCAGATGTCAGTGTCTCTTCAGACTCTGATGATGATGGTGGCCAAAAAGAGGCACAGTGGAGAGTTGCAGAGGTTGAATTTGTCAGAGATTTACATCTCTATTCTGCCCTCATTATTACTGTACACAGTCAGTATGCCTCTGAATACCCAGTTCCCTGACGCCAAAAATGTTGGACAGTCAGAGGGTGGGGACATTGAACAGGAAAGTGTGGCTAATAACCTTGTTGGCTAGGCTTATGTAGGCCCTTGGGCCGACAGCCTAGTACCTACCTATGGACCTATATGACTGCAGTGTGCTGATACTGGCCATAGCCCAAGAGATGGTGAGGATCCACACAGGCGGATTGATAGAGGTGCTCATAAGAGACCTGCTATCTCTCCACCACCTGTTGCAGGGGTTTCATCACGTGTCTCTCGGTGTATGTTTAGGGCCATCATGGATGCAGAGGCACATTCCGAAAGGAACTCCTGATGAATGCTCAGGGTTATGATTGCAGCACAGTCTGACATCTGTGACTGCCTCCACCACATTGCTGTTACACTGGATTGGTTGATTGACACAGTGGAAAGATGTTTGTCTGAGAGAGATCACACACTATCTGTCTTGGAATGCACATTGTCTGTGATGGAACATGTGGATGGAGCTGAGTGTTGGACCCATGGACGTAGGTCAGCAACTACATCTGCTGAGAGTCCACAATCATACTCCTGTAGCGCCAGTACATCCAGTGCTGCAGAGAGGAGTTCACTGTCCACACTAAAATGTGGCAGGCTATGGGCTTGTGGTCCTGGCATTCCAATGGAGGACATGGTCCTAGCAGACTGCAGTCACCCTCAGGTAGTAGCCCCATTTATGACCTTGGGCATAGAGGTGCCAGTACAACTCCAGGCAGAGCCAGTTCCCATGTTCAGGGGTGGAGATGGTGAACTATCAGCTCTACCATGCATGGTTCAAAGCTGTCCAACATATAGACACGTAGGGCTAGCACTAAGCTTGACTGTGTTCACGCAGACACTCACACACCACTGTCACAATTAGGTCACTTACAAGCACACACATGCCACAGTTCCATGGTCCATCTTGCCTGATTCCCTTCCTGACTCACACACACACTTGCCAATCTATTGGGTCAGCCTAGGCCTCCTGCACCCCCATGCAACATCCTGTGCAAGCACTGATACCTGTGCCACATCCCTGTCATCTTTGTCATCGATGCAGGGAAATTATGCTATGTGTCTGATGCACAGGTGACTATATAAATTAATATGTATTTGTTTCATCCATTGTTGCCTTTGACAAACCACTTGTACTGGTCACTGACAGATATTGTTTGCTGCCATTTGTAATGAGTAAACCACATTAGTGTGTGTACATTACACTGGATGATGTTGTAATGACTGTATACTTACACAGTGAAAGGTGTCTCATGTTTCTCTTTCAGGATTGTGTAAGACCCACCTATGGGTATACAACTACAATAAACCCATCAATGTCAGAGCACAGGATGGAATATCAGCACAGAAGAAAAATGTCTTCAGAAAGGTAAAGCAGTATAGATGCATGCCTCCAAAGGTGCATATGTGTATAATAATTTTGCTCTATATTATGAACTTCGAACTTCTTTGATTAGTCTCACTAATGTAACTGCATTGTACCTTGTTTACATTCATTTTGTATGTATGATTTTGTTATTGTTTTCATCAGAGCTTATCTCCCCGGGCCTCTACTGAAAATGGACATGTATCCAGTTAGACTAGCCCAGTCAACAAATGTAAAATAAAATAAAATAAAATAAATAAAAAGGCTAACAAGAACAATGCAGGCTAGTCATGCATCCCTAATCTCTGACAAGGACTGATACCCTTGATAAGTGTAAGCAGGCTTTTGGTAGCTGAGACATCTACAAGCTGTGGTGTGGTAGATGAACCATCTACAATTTTCCTGTGTCCATTAGAGACATTTGTCATAAACCAGTTATGATTGTCTTGTTCTGCATCCCATTGTGTAACATGCACATGGTGTGTGTTACAGCAGAAGTGTGCTTCACATGGATGGGGAGCCTGTTACATACATGATGTATTGTGTGGGTTGCATACCTGTATCTCCAGCATGTTCTATTTATACCACAGTCAAGATGTAGCTGTGTAGAACAGGTAATTCCCATGCTAGTCATTTCTTGGATATGCAGGAAGTACACAGTGGGACCTGACACCTCCCTGTATGGCAGCCATCCCCTCCCCTCCAAAGCATGTAGGAGACAGACTACATAGTTACAGCCTTGATGCGGTCCGTATAGGACATATTATGTACACTGTGTACTTATTTCCTCTGGAATGTCTGTGGCTGTTACAGTTGTCAGATATGCCCGTGTAGTGACATACCAAAGGTGGCATTGCACTCAATGATAGGTGTGATGAGTGCCACATACAGTGTAACAGTGACAGTCTAGGACTTGTATGCCGTGCCTTTCTCTATAGGTAATCCGCGGTGGTGCAGCGGTAGCATTGTTGCCTCACAGCAAGAGGTTCTCCCGTTCGATTCTCAGCTGGAGTGTGGGGAGTGCCTTCTGTGTGGAGTCTGCATGTCCTCCATGCGGTTGGATGGGCGTTCAAAAGACATGCATAAATGGGTGTGCCTTTGTTGAAGGTTGGATGTCGAGCTGGCACCTCGGCGTTCGTGAAAATCTACTGCCAATCATTAGCAGACCGGCGTTCCACTGTGGCGACCCTTAACTGGGGAAAGCTGAAAGACAAACAAACAACCTTTCTCTATAGGTTGTGCAACAGTGAATGAATCCCCACATCTTACTGACCTATAAAAGTCAAAGGCTAGATCACTCCCTGTGCCCAAAGGTCTCTGATTACTGGGTCAACTGTTGGAGTTGTGCAGACAATATGATATTTATCTGAGGTGGATGACTTCCCAAAGGATAGTATTGTGCATTCCTTGACATTTAGTATTTGTTAATGGCTCTGACAAACAACTGAATGTTTGTGTCATCCCATCTTGGATAACTGTTGGCTCTGTGTGGGATTCAGTGACAGCTCCTAATTTGCAATCATTTTCAAATGTAGTCAGACAGAGGTCACTGACAGTGGCTGTGACTGCAGAAAAGGGAATGCCTAGAAGGGGTAGCCCCAAGAATGATTTGTGAGGGAAGTCCACTGGTGACTGGCCTCATTGTAATAGTGGACTACTCAATGCTATCATCCCGGATAATGACTGTTAGCCACTTGGCTATCCACCATCTGACATACTAGTTTGTAAATAACCTCTACAGTTTTTCAACAATGCCTGATAGCCTAATAGTGTCAAATGACTTCTCAGGCTATAGTAGCTGGAGTGAGTCATTTTTTCCCTCTTTTTACCCCAGAGAATGCTGTTGTCTGTGCGGTTTCTGAGATGTGGTTTAAAGCCACAGAAAGCACACCAACAGTGCAAGGTTATCCTGCCTTCCACACATTTAGTCCAGCTACTTCACAGGCAGAGACTAAAGGTGGAGATGTCTCTATTTACATCAATATTACATATATATCAAGTCTGGCTAAACAGGGAAATACACTTCAGCTGCTCCATGTTCAAATCCCCACAGGCAAAATCCAGCACTACTTCCTTGCAATCTATAGGCCACACTCTATGACCCAGGAAACCCATACCATGTATTTAAACTTATTCGAATCATTGACCTTCCAACCCAATAACATATTCATGGGTGATTTTAATTACCCCACTAGTAACTGGGAATCTTATACAACACCGACCAGGGGTACAACCATACTGGATTTGGTCCTCAGTAATATGGGAGAGTGCTGCACGCCCCCTACTGTAATGTCTTCCCTGGTAAGGTCAGAACACAAAATGGTCTCCTTTGAAGTAGGAAAAAAACCCTGGAACCCCAGCTAAACATGGAATAGTCAGGTATTACTCTAAGGCTAACCTCCTGCTATTAAGTGATAACCTGGCAAAATATCAAGCCCCTATAAACCCTGAGAACACTGTGGCCTATGCAGAAGTATTCACAGACTAGAAGCATGTTAATAGCTGCATAGAGGCAGCTATACCCACCAGGAAAAAGTACAGAACTAAACAACAAGCCACCCTTGTGGAATCACAGAATCAACAGCCTGTATAACAGGAGGAAGAAAATCATGGCAAAACCTAGGAGGTGCAGTGGCACCCAGCAGGATAAAAGCACTCATCAGAAAAGAACAAAAAACTCAGAGGACAAATAAAGTCTACCAAAGGCAAATTTGAGGTAAGTTTAGCCCTGCAGGCCAAAGACAACCACAAAGCATACTTTAGCTATGTCCGCAACCTCAAAGGCAATACACAATTATGCACAAAGCTCATTGTAAATGGAGCCACCTATAATGAGCAAGAAGAGACAGCAAACCTCCTGGCTGATAAATTCAGCTGCTACTTTACCCCTCTACCCCTCAACCTTCACTCAGGAAATACCATCAAATATAACTCCCCCTCCTATCACTAGGGAACCAGTCTTGAATGCTATCTGGAAAACCAAGAACACCGCATTAATGGGGCCAGACAATATCCTAGGACGCCATCTAAACAGCATGAAACATGACCATCAGGAATTCTGGAATTATGATTTAACTGTAGCTTCCAAACAGGCTTCTTGCCTCATGAATGGAGAACAGCAACAGTCATCCCTCTGCATAAAGGTGGGCCATCTACAGACCCATAAGTCTCACTAGTCTTATATGTAAAGCCATGGAAAGATTTATCATGGAAATGATGAACAGAAATATAGTATACCTCCAGACACTGGACCCAACCCAGTTTGGTTTAGTCAAGGGTAGTCCATGCCTACTCAACCTGGTGCACTTATTTGAGAAGGTAACCAAAGGAATGGATGATGGAAAAAATGGTTCACACTACCTACCTTGACCTGACAAGGCATTTGATACTATACCCCAATCAGGTATTGCTGAAAAACTGGAGAGGTTAGGTACAAACTTGCATGTCACCCAGTGGATAGGCAACTGGCTCACAAACAAGACCCAGGAAGTTAGAACTGGAAAGTCCACCTCTACAAAGAGGTCAGTCTAAAGTGGAGTCCCTCATGAATCAATCCTTGGACCACTCCTTTTTGGCATTTACATATCTGAAGTCAAAGTCAATGTCAATGGCTTCTGGCTGACTAAATTTGCAGATGATTGCAAATTAGGAGCTGTTATTGAATCTCACACTGACCCAAATGTTCTCCAGGAGGGGCTGACACAGATATACAACTGGTGTCAGAGCCATGGACTAAAACTAAATGCCAACAAATGTATAATACTATCCTTTGGGAAGTCATCCACCTCTGGCAACTATCATATTAACAGCACACCTATAACATCTGAACCAGTAGTCAGTGACTTAGGGACACAGAAAGATAGTAATCTAGCCTTTGACTATCATGTGTCTAGAGTACTGAGGAAGCATTCTATGTTGTGCAAATTATAAACAAAGGTATCACATCTAATTCCAAGGAGGTCATTGTTTCACTGTATTTAGCATTCATCAAACCTATCATTGAGTATAATGCCTTCTTTGGTATGTACCTAACCAGTCATATCCAACAATTGGAATATCCACAGAGGTTCCTCATTAAACCAATACAGGACATATGTAAAATGCCCCATGCAGACAGGGTCAAGGCCCTATCCCTATATTCTGTCTCCTACAGGCTTTTGAGGAGAGATCTATGCCTGGCATACAGGGCATTCTCAGACCCCACTCTGGACCTCCTGAATAGCTAGTAAACAAACAGCACCAGAGTTACTAGTTCTAAAGATTTACACATTGCCTGTGATATACATAGGACCTGCTGAAGATACAGGTATGTATCCCAGAGACTACCCCCTCTATAGAGCAGGCTCCCCATCCATGTGAAGCAGAGTTCCTCCCTAACACAATTCAAGTGTAACTTAGACAATTGGATGGAGAACAGGGAATTCAATCCTGATTTGCCACCTATATCTCTAATTGACACAGGCAAACTGTAAATAGTTCATCTCCCAGGCCCCTGGTTGTAAATGTTTCATATCCCAATCCTTGCTTCCACTTATCAAGGATATCAAAACTTGTCAGAGGCCCTTGTGTTCATTAGCCTAGAACCTATGAACCTTTAGTGTATTATAGTGTATTATCATTCTAATTACATCTGTCTCCTGTGCTGACATTCATCCCTGTGCTTTGATGTTGATGGGTTGATTGAAGATGTGTACCCATAGGTGTGTGCTACACAATCCTGAAAGAGAAAACATAGATATTTCCATGAGACACATTTTATTGTGTGACACCACAGCTCTTACAACTGCATGTATTTTAATGAAGACAAATTATTATGCTATCCACAGTATAAATGGCAAAGTACAATATCTGTAAATGACCAGTATAAGCGGCATGTCAACAGCACCAAGAGATGAAAGGAATTCATACTAATGTATATAGTCACGCTGTGCATCAGACACATATCTTTATTTCCCTGTATCCATGAGAAAGATGATAGGAATGTGGCACTATTATCATCACTTAGACAGAATGTTGTGTGTGGGTGCAGAAGGCCTAGGCTAACCCAATAGGTTTGCAAGGGTGTGTGTGAGTAAGCAAGGGAAGCAGGCAAGATGGACCATGGAAATGTTACGCGTGTGTCTGTAGGTGCTGCCAATGTGATATTGGTGTGTGAGTGTCTGCATGAACACAGCCAAGCTCAGTGCTAGCCCTACATGTCTGTATGTTGGACAGCTGTGAGCCATGCATAGTAGAGCTGACAGTTCATCATCTTCACCCCCGAACATGAGAACTGGCTCTGCCAGGAGCTGCACTGGCACCTCCATGCCCAAGGTCAGATGCTGTGCTACTACCTGAAGGTGACTGATGTCTGCTGGGCATATGTCCTTCAAGGAGAATGCCCAGGACTATGGGCCCATGGCCTGCTATGTCTTGGTGTAGACAGCACACTCCCCTCTGGAGCACTGGATATATTGCCACTATGGGAGCATGATTGGGCAGGGTCATGTTGACTATTAGAAGATGTAGTTGCTGACCTACTCCCATGATGCCGACACTCAACTCCAATCAGACATTCTATCACAATGACAACATCAAATACAACAAAGAACAAAGACCAGGAACCCAATGATAAAATGTATTCCTCTCTGATGTCTCAGCATACACTGCCTTCTTGGAGTACACCTCAATGTGCATTCTATGACAGATAGTGTGTGATCTGTCTCAGACCTACATCTTTCCACTGTGTCAGTCAACTGATCCAAGGTATCAGCAACACAGTGGAGGCAGTCACGGATGTCAGACTGTACTGCATCCATGACCCTAATCATTCATCAGGAGTTCCTGTCCAAACATACGCCAAGTGACACATGACGAGTCTCCTGAAATAGGTGGTGGAGGGACAGCAGGCCTCATATGAGTACCCCTATCAATCTGCCTGTGTGCAACCTCATCAACGGTTTGGCTATGGCCAGTGTTGACAGTCATTGAAGCCACAGTAGCCACACTTCCCTGTTAAGTGTTCCAAGCCTCCAACTGTCCAAAATCTGTGGCCTCGGGGGGCTGGGTATGAGTAGGCATACTGACTGTGTACAGTGATAATGAGAGCAGAAGAGGGATGCAAACCTCTGTGACAGATTCAGCCCCTGCAACTCCCAGCTGTGTCTCAATTTGTCCACCATCATCATCAGAGTCTGAAGAGACTCTGACATCAGGCTGTGAAGGGGACAAAGACCAACCTTGCAGGTCACCCGTGATATAAAGGGAAAAGTAATACATACATACCTGCACTACTATGCTCTGCAGTACTATGGTGTAATATATGTTAAGCTGTATACAGTACTGTCACTATTACAGAATTGTTTAACCCGCAATCTCACAGAGTAGGACATGAGGACATTATTTTCTAACCCCAATCTGCAATGATTTGGAAATAATTATTCAGGAAACAACAATGTTATGAGCAAAAACTAAACGATGCACACCATGGATATTCTGCAAACACCTGTACAGTTAACAGTCATGGCAACCATTAATGTCCTGATAATAGTTTCAAGTCAATCACTATGCTCATACCTACAAGGCAGAGGTATGAGTGTAAACTGTGGACATTAACAAAATGTCTGTACAGTTGACAATTATGCAGACAGTACATTAATCCAGCCATCAGGCCTGGAATGACACTTTAGTTAAAACATTGAAATAATCTACATCTCTGACATAGCAGTAGTCTGCTTACCAGCAGCAGGAGCATGGCCTCTTCCAATTTCTGACGGCCCTGAAAAAAGTTTTTTTTTCTTTCTGCATTTCCATAGTGCTGGGTTGGTATGTATTTTCTCATAATCTTGAAAAGTTAATCCAGAGGCATCGGGTAAAAAGCGTTTAAGAAGCTATTTTAGATTTTTTTGTAATCGATTGTAATTATGCCAAAACAAGAGTTTGTTATAAAATTGGCAGGATTTCTCTGAATTGTATGTTATATTTTATTATACTTATTGTTTGCTAATTCTTATGTTTTACTGTATGCTTTTTTCTAGGTACGGTAATTGCCGATAAAGTGCTGAAATGGTAAGTGTTGTATTTTTAAGTGCAAATTTTGTTGTTTGTGGATTTTTTTTGGTTAAGTTTATGTAGAAGCGTGAATTTGTTTTGAGTTGATTCTAATGGCTGAAATCTTGGACGCGCCTTAGTTGCTTTCCGTGAATATATATTCTATTTCAGTCTTTGATGTAAATTTTATTTCCATATACCATATGTTTTTAATCGGGGAAAAATGACATGCAGCTGGAGTGCCATAGACAGAAATGAGGGGAAAACCGACCTAGTTTGAGTTATATAGTAAGGCTGTGTGAAGAGGTATTCCTCTTCATTTATTTTGCTGCATTCTTTAGGGAATGTTTGTTCCTTTTTGGGGGGAGAGTACAGGTTTGTCTTTGAGATTTTCCAAGATGTACTGATAATCTTCAAAGTTTGCACTTCACAATATTATAAACAATGATTATTAATGCAGATTATTTTTGAATCGTAATTTTGTGGTCAAGAAGTAATTGATAGATGTGATTGGTAGAAACGCAGTGGCAGAGCTACAGTAACCATCAATTACTTGCAACCCGCATTTCCGTAAAGTATAAGAAGTGTGGGGAAAAAAATAAATCTGCTACCACTACCTGTATTTTCTTTTTTAGTGAAAATCATTGTCAGTCAGATTTTACACTAGTGCCTTGACTAAACAGTCTGTTAAAAGTTGTGATAACGTATTCTATCTTTTTAATTTATTTTGGGTAAGTAAATGTCTGCAGATAATTATCTGCTTTCTTTTCTGTTGTGTAACACACATAATGATATATGGTATCTATAAAGGTGGCTTCTGTCCTCATTTCTTTAATGTGTTTTTCTTTTCTTGGTGGAAATCCTGATTGTCTAGGGGATGTTACATTTAGTTTATTTCACTCTTGATAACTGAGCAAGTGGACTGTGCCACTATTCTGGCCACTATCCTGGCATAGTTGTTCATATGCACAGATCAGTAGGTGTGAGCACACCCCAGGCGATGTATTTGATAGGCCTGTATTGGTGCAATTAATTTGCATTTACAGAATGTGTAGTATAGTAAGCACTGTTTGTACAAGTGAAATGCTAAGAGAATAATGGCTACAGTGGCACCTGTCATTTTGTATAGCTTGCCATTGAATAGCAGGCTGGTAAGGGGATCCCCTAATCTTCTTTCTGCTTCTGTTATCAGTGTAGAAACACAATTTGTAATAACTGCAATGTCTATAAGGTGGGGCGACCAATCTTAGCCCCAACACTGGTTGTAGGTTTCTTGAATGCTGCCTGTCATAAGATATGTTTAAAATGACGTTAGTCAAAATTTAGTTTTTATATATATATATACATATATATATATATATATATATATATATATATATATATACATATATATATATATATCCCTTTTAATGAAATGAGGCCCAGGCAGGTATGACCCTGGTCCTGAGTAGCATCCTGCCTTCACCCAGAATGATACCACAATATAAGGGCAAAATGATTGACTTCAACAACTGGCTAAGCTTCTGGTGTCATTCAAAGGGGATCCAGTATCTGTCTGCCTGGGACGACATGATCGACAGACCACAATGCTTTGCCAGAGATGGTCTGCACCTGTCGCCCCTGGGATTCAGGTTACTGGCTAAGGCTCTTGCCACCCCTATAGTGCCTTTTTTAGGCAAAGTTCAAAGGACAATACCACCACCGTAACAGGTACAAGCATGCAAAATCTGAAGGTAATGCTACTCAATGCTAGAAGTCTAAACCTCAAAATGCACTCTCTCGAGGCACTCCTAAAAATGGAGAACATCAATATCTGTGCAGTAACTGAGACCTGGTTCAAGGCACCCCTGCAATACCAGGCTACAACTCTTACCACACTTTTCGGCCACCAAACCAGCACCAAAATACTAAAGGATATTCACACCACCAGGCTAGTTGTCCAACACAATGCGTCTGAAATTCTCCAGGTGCAACTAACACTAGATAAGACTGCAATCCAAATTGTAGCTTGCTACAGATCCCCCACCCTGCCCCAAGATTCTCACTACACCTTTCTAAACATAGTGGAAAATATTAAAATTGAACCAAACACCCTAATACTGGGTGATTTTAACTACCCTGCCATTAACTGGGAAAACTACTCATGTACCAACACCTTTGCCCAACGGTTCTTGGAATTCATAAATTTCAATGCCCTGGATCAACTAATCCATAGTCCCACCAGGGGCTCCAATATCCTAGACCTGGTCATTACCAACATGGGAAATCGATGCTCCACACCTATGGTCACCCCCTCATTAGTGACGTCTGACCATAAGCTAATCACCCTTAACATCCACATCCCACCCCCACCCCCCAGTAAGGAAACCTCCATAAAAAACTTCTCCAAAGCCAACTTCATGCTACTCAAGTCAGAAGTGACAAACTTCATGACACCCATGCAGACTGGAACTGAAAGTTCAACTGCTGAATCCTACACTAAGGCACTGTATGAGCACATCCACTCATGCATGAATCGTGCCATCCCAAATAGAGCCAAGATGCTCTCATTCAAAAAAAGGAAGCTAATCTGGTGGTCCCCTGCCATAAACAAACTTTACAACAAAAGGAAGAAACTGTTGCAGAAAAGAGGAAAATCCCAGGATGCAAAAAACCCCCTTACCTCCTCAGTAAGAAGGTGAGATCCTTCATAAAATCCTCCAAAGCTAGTTACGAAAATAAAATTGCCAAAGATTCCAAAGACAACCACAAGGCATTCTATAACTATGTCAAGAATCTAAATGTCAATGCTCAGATCTGCTCTGAGCTAAAACAGAATGGCATTAAATATACTGATCCCAAGGATATTGCCAATATCCTGGCAGATCAATTCAGTGCCAGCTTTACCCCCTCTCACCCCCTAAATGGCCCATCTCAATACCGGAAGATTGCCAAATTCCAGTAATAATGGCCACACAGGTAAAAAACGCACTCTCCAAAGCTAGGAATACAGCATCCATGGGACCAGATGATATCCCGGGCTGTGTACTACATGAACTATAATATGAACTGGCACCTCACCTAAGTGTCATGTTTAATCATAGCCTCATCTCAGGTTTCGTGCCTACTGAGTGGCTCAGAGCTATAGTTATCCCACTCCACAAGGGGGGATCCACCTTGGATCCCAGAAACTACCGTCCCATCAGTCTGATGAGCCTTATCTGCAAGGCCATGGAGCGTATTATCTTGGAACTTATAAACAAAGACATTGGCAACCTTCAAACACTGGACCCCACCCAGTTTGGGTTCGTGACGGTCCGATCTTGTCTCCTGAACCTGATTGACTTCTTTGAATCAGTCTCCAGAGCCATGGACAAGGGTAAGGTGGTTCACACAGCCTATCTAGACCTTGCCAAGGCCTTTGACATCATCCCCCACTCTGGAATCATAGATAAACTTACTAAGCTGGGCATTAATCCCTACATCACCCAATGGGTTTCTAACTGGCTTACTGATAGAACCCACACTGTAAAAGTAGCCGACTCCAAATCCATTTCCAGACAAGTGACAAGTGGAGTACCTCAGGGTTCAGTCCTGGGACCGCTCTTGTTTGGCATCTATTTCTCTGAAGTACAGGCCAACACTAAGGGACTCTGGCTAACAAAGTTCGCAGATGACTGCAAACTGGGAGCCATTATTGAATCCCCAAATGATGTGGATACTCTACAAAAGGGCCTTACAGAAACAGATGCTTGGTGCCAGAGCCATGAGCTCAAGCTCAATGCAAAGAAATGTATAGTTATCCCCTTTGGGAAAAAACATGTACCCATGAATTACCACATAGGTGTCAGTACATTAAACACTGAAAGTGTGATAAGAGACTTAGGGATACAGGTGGACAGTGGTCTCACCTTCGATAACCACATCGCCACAACAGTCAGGAAATACTTCTATGTGGCACACCTCATCACTAAGGGCTTTTCATCCAGAAAAAGGGAGGTCATTATCCCACTGTACTCATCCCTCATTAGACCCATTTTAGAATACAATGCCCCATTTGGTATGTACCTCTCAAGACATCTGCAATAACCGGAAAGGCCGCAGAAATACTTCACTAAAAGAATCACAGGCCTAAAGCAGATGCCCTACACTGACCGCCTTAAAAAAATCCAGCTATACTCTGTCGCATATCGTCTACTCAAAGGCGATCTCTGCTTAACATACAAGGCCATGTCAAACCCAGAGCTGTTGGACATGCTACACTTAAAGAAATCCCAATCCCTCAGAGCCACACGCTCCAGGGATCTAAACCTTGTCATCACAATAAACAAAACATGCTGGAGGGATAGGTTCCTGACCCAGAGACTCCCCATACTTTGGAATAGATTGTCCATACATGTCAAGCAGAGTGCCTCTTTGGCCCTCTTCAAAAGGAACCTTGACGATTGGATGGGAGAAAGGAAATTCACCCCGGGTATCACGTCAGTCACCCTGCTAGACAGGGGTCCAGAGAAGTAAAAGTGTGGGAAGAAATAGCCAGGGATTTGTTATGGCTAGGCTTGTATAGGCCCTAGGGCTGATAGCCTAGTACCAGCCTATGAACCTATGAACCTATGAGTGACTATGTTGGCCCTTGGAGCTTTATTGCAATGAGGTGAGGCGAATCGACAAGTCATTTGTAAAACAAGGCCATGCTAAGTTTGATTCTTTAAATTAGTGTGTGTGGTTTAAGAAGCTGAGGAGTTTATTGCACATAATTCATTCAACAATTCATAATTCATTTTTCCCCTCTACTTGACACTCATTAGATCCATTATAGAGTACAACTCCCCTTTTGGAATGTACCTCACAAGACATCTGCAGCAGTTGGAAAGGCCACAGAAGTCCCTCACTAAGAGGATTACTGGCCTCAAACAAATGCCATACACTGATCATCTCAAATAACTCCAGCTTTACTCTGTAGCATATCGCCTACTCTGAGGTTATCTCTGCCTAACATATAAAGCTATGTCAAACCCAGAGCTGTTGGACATGCTACCCCTAAAGAAATCCCAATATCTCCGAGCTACATGCTCTAGGGACCTAAACCTTGTCACCACAATAAACAGGACATGCTGGAGGGATAGATTCCTGTCCCAGAAACTTCCTATACTCTGGAACAGGCTACCCATCTATGTCAAGCAAAGGTCTTCATAAGCACTGCAAGAAAAATCTTGATGAGTGGATGGGAAAGAGGAAATACTCCCCGGAGATCACTTCTGTGTCTCTGCTCGACAGTGGCACAGGAAAATAACTTTCTTGGGTGGTGTAAGCCAGGGAACCTTGTTGGCTAGGCTTATGTAGGCCCTTGGGCTGATAGCCTAGTACCTACCTATGAACCTGTGAACCTGTAAAAGATAATAGCAGCAGAACCATATGTTATAGTATAACAGGAGTTAATACATCCAATAATCTCATATCTACAGTAACTGCAATATTAAAGGGTATAGGGGTGACAATCTACACATGAGCTTACAACTGCAGCTAACTTACTCCCCTCCTGAAAAAAAAAACACCTGACACCCTTGTAAAACTACATACATCTTGACAGGATGAATGCAACAATATTCTACTGCTGATCTAACTAAGTAGATGTGGAAACTCCTCTTGAGAGGATCAGATGGCACCCATATCCACAACATATTGGCTGATGGATGTCTGGGAGCTATCCTGTGTAGCAAAGTTTGCCAGGATTTCTTTTATGGCTGTGAGAGGAAGTTCTTCTATAGCCCCACCACCAGTGACCTGAAGATCCCTGGTCACGTCAGCTGCGCACCTCCTTAATGCATTGCACATGTCTGTGGCACAGTATCACACTTGCTGATAGGTACAATTTTGATGAGCCACTGCATTGATGTGCACCAGTTTATCCCACAGGGCTACATATTTGTTTTATTTTATTTATTTATTTTATTTAACATTTGTTAAAAGGGAAAGTCCGGCTTGGAATGAAGCCAATTTTCAGTGGAGGCCTGGGGAGAAATGCTCCAGATTTATGTCTTTGTAATGTGGGAGGAAACCGGAGCATCCAGAGGAAACCCACACGAATGCACGGAGGACATACAGACTCCACATAGAAGGCATGCCACCCGAGAATTGTACCAGAGAACCTCTTGCTGTGAGGTGACTATGCTAGTGCTGCACCACTGCACCATCCATTCTGACTTATTTGCCCTCCCTCAGTACAGCATGACCTGATAATGTTGCAATGCTTCAATGATGAGTTTGTTTTTCACCTCAGAAAATGGTGGCCTGCGATGCGCATGCATAATGTTTACTGAAATACAAAGAAATGAGAAGACATATAAGGATCACATATGTAAGAATAAACTATGTAGAGATACAGGAGTAAAGGAAGGCAATCAGTAATCACTGTTTAATTACACATCATATTCAACAGTAAGCCAAAAATACAAAGGGTGTGGATGCAACTAGGATAGTAGCAATAGTGACATATTCCTGTTTGTGCCATGACAGATATTCATGTATGGTCACACACCCAACATGGCAGCCCATTGTACTGTACCTCATAGCAGGAATATACCTCTCCCCCAAAAAAAATGAAATATAAACAATAGTGCCAACAAAACAGCAATATTCTATTACAACTGCTATCAAGAAGTACCCAGGAGATCTGTGTACCTAGTTATCACACAGCATCATACCCTTGGTGTGCTCTACATCCTCTGTACATGTAACAGGGCTAGAGGTCAATGGCATGTCATCAGTACAGCACTAACGAAGGCTTACTGATGTACTCCCCATTCTACCTAAGTATAGTCATACTCCGGCATCATGTAGGAAACACACCAAGGCTTACTGATGTACTCCCCATTCTACCTAAGTATAGTCATACTCCGGCATCATGTAGGAAACACATTGGATACATACCTGATGGAGTACAGTACTCTTCTGTTGGAAGATACTGCTCTACAAGAAATGTGTCAGACTTAGACATAAAAAGTAACTCTCATCCACACTAGTTTGCCTAGCTAGAAATGTATCTTTTTATGATGGTTCTCATTAGCAGTTGATTGCATCTGAACTGATCTGTGCATCAGAAATACTAAATGCAGCCTACACAGTTGAACTGCAGTATAATTAACTGATCCCATGGAACTACTCAACAAGATATAAGGCCTCAATGTAGATTACATCCACTTTCTCACATGTAGGGGTGGAAATTACTGGGGTGAAGATACTACATCAGTGCAGAGAGAATGTTTGTAGCAGCTACTTTTTTACACAGAGATGTGTGTGCTACAGGCTGAAGCTGCTGCTGATGGCAATAGGCATAGACAGAGAGGCAGAAGACTGCAGGGTGACAACACAGAAGGGTAAATGTGGGACCTGTGGCAGGAGTAACTATGGGACTTGTGGCAGACTTGATGAAGAGCCAGAGCCAGACTGAGGAAATGTATCCCAGTGGAAGTAAGGTATGTGTTTAAGGTAAGTGTGTTAACCAAATGTATCATTAACAAAGTAAAGGGCAATATGCTTGGTGTATCCTAGAACAAGGTAGGGTGGACATTAACCATTATGTCAACCACTCAAACAACTGCCAAGTCATGTGTTATGTTATGGTAGTCATCTGGAATGTGTGTGCTGGCAACCGTTGCTTCTAGCATGACTCAAACATATGTGTGTTACTTTTATACCTGTGGTTGTCTGGAATATCACTGGCTAATTATTGTGGACTGCATTCTGGAATTACTGGGCTACATTTGCATTGCATACTTCAAATTTCTCTGAGAATTAATGGTAATGCAAAACCTGACATTCTAGGCACTTTCTATGGTTGTAGTAGCAATAGTTAAAATGTGTTCCTATCTGTAGGCCTTTGACTTCCATTATTTAGAAGCAGACATTCCATCTGTACTGCATTGGGTGGATAAATAGGTGATGACACAGTCATATATATCACAATTTATAATGGTGATGTACACATACTTGTATTTAAAATGCTAGACACAGCTGTATTTGAACCCAGGACCATGTCACTCAAAAAAAGGTTTACAAAGCATTTCAGATTGAGTTACATAGTCAGTGATAAAGCAGGTGTGTTTTACATGCTGTACAGATAATTGCACACTGAACTGCTGTTACATACCTCACATCTATTACTATGTGTATGGCTTTATAGTGATTATTTCTCTAACAGATTCCCAGTTAAATTGCAATTTACCCATTAATCTTTTAGCAGGTTTGCTGCACGATGTGGCGCGATGTGCAGCATCACATAAACATGCTTAATGATGATAAAATGACAATTACTATGGTTTGCTTACAACACATGTGCTAGTTAAACTGGCTGTGTGGCTTGGAAGGTTGATGCACTATTGTTCAAGTCAGATGGTACTGGGCTTGATATAGGATGTAGGTGACCTTTTCGAACGTGATTATTATGCTTTCACATCCAGGTTGTAATGCACCACCATTTAGCTTAACATAGATATGCTGCTTCATCACACAATGATTCTTTAAAGAAAAGATTGGGGAGATAGGAAAGTGGTGAAGTGGGGTGCAAGCAGGGGGTAAAACACAGTCAGATGCAGGTAGGAATGTGCAGGAAGGATGTAAGAAAGAACCATAGCTGTCCATTTCTTCAGCAGCAACAACTGTGTTCTTGCAAAGATTTTTAGCTGAATTTGGACTATCACACCCAGAGAGAGGGTGGCAACAACATAAGTGAATTGTCAAGCCAATTGAACCAAATTAAGTATGTCCAGTCGATAAATGTGTGAAATGAAGAGCTATGTATGAGACATTTTTTTTTGAGGGACAGGTGACAATTTTCTATTTTTATTAAGGTGAGAGTGGAATGTTAGAGAAGGGGCATAGATAAGTGTGGGGAAGGTAAGTTGGGAAGGTGAAGAAGCATTTGAAAGAAAAGACAGACAAGACAGCAGACAGGGTTTGTGTGATGGGAATGAACACCTTGGTTGGGGAGGGGATGGGGGATCCAGGTCCCGTGGATGTCAGACATAGTAGCTGTGTGACTCAAGTCCTCATCCATGGGACTGTCATCACTGCACCTTCACTGCTCCTGTGGAGGCAGTGGTCGACACCAGAGCCTGGGGCCAGACTGCCCCACCAGAATGAACAGCATGCTGTCCATCCAGAGTAGGCATGTGTCAAAAGTCTGCTGCACAAGCCTATGCACAATGCCTGGCAGTTGCTCACATGTGATATAGGCATCCCCTCCACTTCCACTCCTAGAAGGGGGCACACTCCCAGCCTGTGGGGCAGAACCACCTGAAGAAGCAGGTAGTGCAGAAGCAGCAGTGGGGAGCTACCAGACTGCGGCCCAGATGTGTTAGGCCCTGATGCCTCAGCAGGGAGAGCCAAGGTAGGTTGATCGGCAGGAAGTGTACCTTATTGCTCTATGGTAAATAAAATAAAACATAATGGAAAAAAAGTAACCCAAACAAATATAATGAATAAGATAAAAGAAAACAATAATAAATAATGGAAAAACTGCAAAATAATATAATGAGAAACACAGCAATAAATCATGTAAATGAAAATGTATTTAACAACAAATTAATATTAAATTATACATGAGGACAACGTGAGAGGTAATATCAAGTAACATGATAATAGCAAATGATATTAGTAAATATATTGATAAAATAAATAAAAGAAGAGAAGGTGGTGGGGTGAGAGAAGAAAGGAGAGCATTAGTAACTTCACAGATTCTATAACAAAACATACTACAAATAAGTATTTTTAGATATGTTAGATTTTACTTATAGCATTACTGACTGCTATGACATTTATTATTTGAAATACTACCCTGTTCCTTACACACACACACACTATAGTTCAGATCATATTGCATCCAGCAACCATTCAGTGTTGCTTATATTGGCTATATGATGTTCCATCTATGTGCCTCTCAACCTCTTAGCATGAGACATTATGCCCCAAGCCATACATAATGGTGGAACAAAGGTACAACAACAGGGAACATTCTGACTTACTGTTCTCTTACAATAGTAGCAAGGTGTTCAGATAATAGATTTGCCATTAAAATGCATTTAGAGAGATGTCTAATACCCGCAATTAAGAGGACTGACATTTTTTCTGACACTGATCCTCACCAATGTGGCAGAGACTGACCAGTAAAACAAGGGTGGGGGGTAATACAATAAACCTTAAATTGAGCGATTCTCCATGTTGGAATAGTGTTGCAGCCTAAACATGAAATATGGCCACCGAGCGATCCAGGAAACAGGACTGAGCACGTGAACAAGCATGCAGACACGGTGTTGACATGGAAGCGATCGCAAAATGCAAATCACCTCATCTGCTGGTGAAAACCATGCAAATGAGGTGATTTTGTGATCCAGGAAGCAAAAAGGCATCTGTGTAGGTGCCATGTTTGCAGGAAAAATGTATGTGGTTACTAACCATGTACTGGAATGTAAAAATAAAACAGGGGCTGTGACAACTGAAATAAAAGCATGTATTAGGTGCAGTAGGCATGCAAATGTCCAAAACTATGGCCATTGACATTTAGAAGTGATGCAATTAGCGAAAACGTAAACCTTTTTATTATCACATATGTGATGGGCAAACATGCTAGCTTGCAAAAAAATATTAAAATTGTAAAATATATTTAAAGCTATATTGAAGTTTGTCATTATACTGGATAGCATGCAGAGTCATACAATGGCAGGTTATAATGGTTTCTAAGGACATAGGCTATGGTGTAGTGCATTATCTAGGGTATATGCAATTAGGTGTATGTAAATGAACTAAGTTTATTGAATAGCAAAATGGGCCACTGTGTCTGCAGGTACTAACTGTGTAAGGGCTAGAACCATGGTAGTGTAGGCAGAAGAGACAGCTGACAGGAAAAGGGTGTGTGTCATGATTTGTGTGAGTACATTGGAACTCAGCGGCTCCTGTTTGCACTCAGCTAAGCACAGCTAAGCAGGGGTGTGTGTCTGAGGCTGCTAAGCTGTGCTTAGCTTGTTAAAGAAAAGCTAAGCATGCTTGTGTACAGGGGAGGGTCAAATCTGCTGAGCAATGTTTATACTGGAGCTGTGGGTTTGTGTGGCATTGTGCAGGGCTTAGAAGTGGAGGAAACTGAAAAAAATAAAAGGAAATAGCTTACAAAAGCCAATCAACTATAAATAACTAATAAGCCCTCTGCCACTCACAGTGGGCCATTCAAACCCCTCATTAATGCATTTGGCAGGTGGAATGTATCATAGTCAGTCAATCACACAGGCTGCGTCTGCAGCACACCAGTATAAAGTATGCAGACACCCTTCAATCTGATTTTTCCCACATATTCTGCACCATTGGAGTACACACTTGGGAATTTTAACTGACAAAATGATAGGGGCTGATGATGCTTTGCTACATCTGTACATACTACAGGCTGAGGTCAGTGAAGATGATGATGCTGACAACTGGCCCAGAATGAGGAGGATGAGAGTGTTCAGACTCAGGGTAACCTTTCAGGAGCTACATGAGCTGGAGATAGTAGAGTGCTACAGGGTGGACAGGAACATACTACAGCAACTCACTGAGCTCTGCCACCCTCACCTCAGACCCAGAACCAACAGAGGGGAACCCATCTCAGTGGAAACAAAGATACGTGTAGCCTTAAGAATACTAGCTACAGGTACTTTCCAAAGACCTACTAGGGACATCATGGGGGTATCACAGGCATTCACATCCAGGGTACTCCACCAGTTCCTGGATGTCATACTAACACATGCCAGTGAGCACATTTATTTCCCCAACACCCCTGAGGAGAGGACCACCAATATGCATCGCTTCCACCGTGTAGCACATTACCCAGCAGTACTGGGTGCCATAGACTGCACTCATGTGCACATCAAAGCACCACCCGGTGAGAAAGGTAGAGTCTACATCAACCATAAGGGGTATCACTCCATCAACTGCCAGGTCATGTGCAATGCCCAGGGCATTATCATCAATGTGTCTGCTGGCAGCCCTAGCAGTTATCATGACTCCCACATCTGGCACACATCACAACTGTACCAGGCATTTGCCAGGGGTCCATCCCATATGGCCATCTAGTGGGGGATGCTGGCTATGCACTAGAACTATGGATGATGATACCCATCAGAAATGCACACACACCCACTGAAGAACATCATAATGAGGCACATGCACAAACTAGGAACATCATAGATTGTTTGCTTGAGCTGCTCAAGTCACGGTTCTGCTGCCTTGACATATCAGGTGGAGCCCTGCAGTACTCTCCAGCCACATGCGCACACATGTTCATAGTATCTGCCATGCTATAAAATATGATTTTGCAGAAAAAGATGTGGCAGGAATATCACAGGGAAGGTACACACAGCCCCCCACCATTGCCAAGGTCCCCACAGGCACAGGGGGACTCAAAGGAGGAACCCCCTAAGTCAGTCTCTGTAAGCAGATGTAGGTGTGCCTAGTACACCCTGGCCTTTGGAAAGAGGCAACACATAACACATACACTGACACCCAAGGGACCCAGGGACTCACACCTCACTCCAACTCACACACACAGTAAAAAGTATGCCACACACATCACACTAACTGTACCTTACCATGTATAGGCTGTGTACTGTGTGCATCATAAAGAGTCAGCCCTGAAGCACTGTCTTCACAACTGCTGCAGGTCCAAGGTAAGTCACTCTTCTTAACAACAAATGAATGGAGTAGTAGACTGTGGTAGCATATCTATGGTATTGCTATATGCATGCAAGAGAATGGAGTGGGCCACCAGGATAGCAGCAGACAAATGACAGCTATGTGGGACAACAAGAAATGTCCACCAAATACTGGCTGCCCCAGAATATGCAGCAGTCCCCATGGTGCCAAAACTCACTGCAGTATATGTGGGGGACTAACAAACTGAGGGGGCATAGGTCGCATGCATGGATGTCAATGTTAGAGTCCCATACACCTATCAGCCTCTCACAGCAAGTCACCTGTACAAAGCCATAAAGAAATGTGTGTCAAAGGCCCACAAATAGGGACAGTTATGAAATACAAACTTAAACAGTGATATTACAACCGGTCTTGCAGTTGCATTACATCTTTGAAGGCTAAGAAGTTTGAAACTCGAATGTCTGCCATTACTTTCTAACTTCAGTCTTTAATGATATGCCAGTATTTTCCAAGACAACCACAATGCTATGCTAAATGGACCCAAAATATGAAGCAAACATATGGACCCAAAATATGAAGCAAACATCTGCACAGTCTGTGGAAATGTGTACAATTGAGAAGTATGTCCCCTTCCCCCAACACACCCATGTTCCCATAGAAATGCAGTAACATTTATGTTTGTAGGGTAACAGCAGCAGACCACACATTCCCATGGCTGTCTCAATCAACTTGCTAATTCATTCCATGTCCACAATATGCAGGGGGTCAATGTACTATGTCTGTCTGTGGTTAATACTGTCAAGAAGTAGACAGCAGCTACTGTTGGCTGTTGTGGCATAGTGGTCTAAGTAAGTACAGTACTGTGTTTGACAGGGTCCATTTTTCAAGACTGGCCATGCCAACTATTTTGCATGTCAGCTACATCTACGGTAGGAGTTGTACACACTATCTAGAAGTCAACATTTGTTACTGCAGGAAAGCTGGTTAATGGAGGGACAGGGGGCCACACATATGGACAGTACACATCTCGGAGTAACCTACACAGTGCCGAGTAGAAAAGCAGGTTGTAACAACTCAGTGTAGTGCCAGGTTATAAATGGCTGCCACATTACTGTGTCAGTACTGACAAGAAGTCAGTGGGCACCATCCATACCCCTGGAATGATAGGGTGTCACAGAATGTCCACACATATGCCTCATGAATCTGTTCTGCTTGTCATAACATTGCATTTGCCTGCCAAACTATGTGCAAAACAATAAAGGTTGATGTGAAAATATCAATGACAGTTGAGACGCAGATGGCATACCCATAAGAAAATGCAAGATAATAAAAATCTGTTCTACCAACTGTCTACGTTTGTAAGAGCAATATTAATATTCTGTCCCCATGTCAGGGCCTGTGTCTGACTGTTGGATATAGGCCTGTGTAGATGTCAGTTTGTAAGAGTTTGAGCACTATGACTAACATATAGCCTTATAATAACATTGAAACACAAATCGTCTGAGGACCACAGCAGATGTAAAGGTGCAATGATAGACAACTTGCTAAACAGGTACAGTCAGAGGTGTGAAGACCATAATCTTGTGTGTGATGTTATGACTTCTACCCCACTCACACCATAACTACAAATACTTAACAGCAGCAACTGTGGACAAAGCCAGTGACTGGACTACATAAGGACAAAGAGACACATATAAGGGGATGGGGAACCACTGGTCAGACAAATGAAGAATGTGTACACCAGAACAATTTGTACAGTAACATAGTTCCCTGCAGTGTATGGAGTCAGCAAACAAATGTCTGTCAACAGTTCATCACATTACTCTATACTGCTCTGTCACTGACATACCAGGAAATCACAGTGCTATGTAGAATATACCACATATATTATGGAAAACTCTGCTCAGTCCAATGCACTTTGTACCCACACCAGGATATGACTCAGTTAATAAGGATAGCACACAGCCAGGATATCACCAGCCAGTATATCACTGAGGTGCTGGACTGTTTACATAGGTTCATCAGCCAATCGGCTGTAGCACACAACAGCTGGATCAGGAATGGAGTCCAACTCTTACTATTGAAGGTCATACTGGGCATACTTCTACACTTAGAGAATTACAGCCAATGTCTAAACCCAAATCTGACTATACAACTGTGTTGTCCATATATGTCTTTTGCATACAGACAGCTATGTACACCTTAACTGTTTATCCCCATCCCCATCAGACAGGATTACCCTCAGCTATCTCTATGTGGCATGTATGTGATATATATCTGTATCTGTTAAGTGTGATAGACATATATATATATATATAGAGAGAGAGAGAGGTAACATATACAAATATATCAATTATAGACAGGCAGAGACAGACAGAGAGAGAGAGACAGACAGAGAAAGATAGAAAGAGAGAGAAAGAGAGAGAGACAGAGAGACAGACAGAGAGAGAGAGAGGCATTAGAGGAGAGAGACACCCTGAAAGGCACAGAGTGATGTCCTGATGCAGACATTTGCACACCAGTTATAAATAGTGGCAATTGCCAGTATGAAGGTGAGCTCCACTGTGCAATAGTAGTGAGGTAGAGGCTGTAATCTCACATCACCTGCTTTGTATGTGTGTGTGTGTGTGTGTGTGTGTGTGTGTGTGTGTGTGTGTGTGTATGTGAGTGTGTGTGTGTGTGTGTGTGTGTGTGTGTGTGTGTGTGTGTGTGTGTGTGTGTGTGTGTGTGTGTGTGTGTGTTTCTAGGTTAAAGCATTTTCAGGCCTTTTCCACCCAGTAAACCTCCCATTGCCCTACTTTACTAGGCCTGCTGATATCATTCACCTAATTAGCACCTTTAGACACCTTTTACCCATATGAGCTCTGTGGCACATGTGATAAGTATGTAGCACTGTAGTTTATACAGCTATGTAGCACTGTAGCATCTATAGCTAGAGAAGTAGAGATTCTAATCTCAGCACTGCCAACTGTGTGTGTGTTTCTAGGTTAAAGCATTTTGAGGCCTTTTCCTCCCAGTAAACCTCCTATTGCCCTACTTTACAAGGCCTGGTGATGTCATTCACCTTAGATGCACCTCTGGACACCCTTTAGCCATATAAGCTCTGTGGTGCATGTGATAAGTATGTAGTACATATAACTAAATAGGTAAGGGCTCTCATCTCAGCACTGTCAACTGTGTACGTGTGTGTGTGTGTGTGTGTGTGTGTGTGTGTGTGTGTGTGTGTGTGTGTGTGTGTGTGTGCGTGTGTGTTTCTAGGTTAAAGCATTTTGAGGCTTTTTCCACCCAGTAAACCTCCCATTGCCCTACTTTGCAAGGCCTGCTGATGTCATTCACCTTAGAAGCACCATTGGACATGCTGTAGGCATATAATCTTTGTGGCGCACATGATAATGATGTAGCACTATAGTACAGAAAACTAGACAGGTAGGGGTTCTAATCTCAATACTTCCAACTGTGTGTGTGTTTTTGTGTGTGTGTGTGTGTGTGTTTGTGTGTGTGGAGCATGTTCCCTGTGGGTGTTGGTTATACCATTTTCAGGCCTGTTCCACCCTTGTGACACACCCATAGTATTACTTTGCATGGCCTGTTCATGTCATCCACCTTAGATCCACTGTTGGACACTCTCTGGTGTATAAGCTCCATGGCACATGTGATAAATAGGTCACACTATAGTACATGCAACTAGGTAGGTCAGGTTTGAATCTCAAGGCAGCCAACTATAGTAGTGTGGGTGTTTGTGTGTGAAGCATATCTGCTGTGGCTGTCGTGTGTGTCGGTTATGCCATTTTAAGGCCTGTTGACCCACACCCCGTGGCATTACTTTAAAGGGTCTGTGGATCTCATCCACCTTAGATGCATCATTTTAAACTCTACAGGCCATACCACCCATCTGTACAGATGTATGCAGAATGTCCAGATGGTTGCAATGTATATGTGGTCCGTGTTTCATAACAATGGGGTATTATGTCACATCATTGCCAATTCCATGAGAGTTGACATCACAAATAGTGACAGACATGTCAGCTTCAGATGTCATACCCTTCTGAAACATCATGCTGATGCAAAACCTATTACCCTATCATTTGTCTAGGTTTGTAAGAGCAATATGTGAGAACTATCCCTATTCTGGGGAGTTTATTCTACCATTCATGAAGGCATTATCAAGATTAATTGCTGTAAGAGGTTGTGAATTATATTCCCGTCATATAATCTCTGTGGATCATGCGATATGTACGTAGTACTATACTACATAGAAATAGATAGGTAGGTGTTCTAATCTGACTATTGCCAACTGTGTGAGTGTATGTGTTTCTGCATGCATATCCTCTGTGGCTGTCTTGTCTGTGTGTATGGGATGGTTATACCATTTTGTGTGCTTGTTCCACCCTGTTAACTCCCACACTGCTAAATTACTCAGGGCCCCTACAGATGCCATCCACTTTAGAAGCACAGTTACACATTTTCTAACACAAAGGCACTGTGGTGCATGCAATAGTCACTAACAAGATAGGTAAGTGTTCTAATCTGAAAAGTGACAACTCTGTGTACATGTGTGTTTCAATGCATGTCCCCATGCAGCAGTGTATGTGTGTTTCAGATGGTTCTACCATGTTAAGGGCCTGTTAACCTCCCCATTTGCAATCCTAACAGCCCCTGCAATTGTCAACCACCTGAATAGTAGTGGCAGACACTGCAAAACTATAACAGATCTGTGGTGCTTGTGTTATGTATATAGCACTATCATATTAAAACTAGGCAGGTAGAGGTGTTACTGTCAAAAAGGGCAGGTCATGAGAGTGTGTGTGCACGTGTGTGTGTGTGTGTGTGTGTGTGTGTGTGTGTGTGTGTGTGTGTGTGTGTGTGTGTGTGTGTGTGTGTGTGTGTGTGTGTGTGTGTGTGTGTGTGTGTGTTTATCCCCCTGCAGCATTCTAACTGTGTTTCAGCCACCAACATACCTTTCAATCCCTCACAAAAAGACATCTGGTTAAAGCCATGCAGAAAAGTGGGGCAAAGGCCAAACATTGAACACAACCTTCACATATTGCTGTGACATACATGGAAAGTAGATACCAGAACAGGTTGTGCATTTGAATGCATTTTCCAAAGGGTATGAGTTGTGACATGACAATATCCGTCATTAATCTCTAATGTTAGTCTTTCATGATTTTCCACCAATTTGCCAGAAAACCACAATGTTTTGACACATGGAAATAAAATACATGGCAAACATCAGGACAGTCTGCAGAAATATGTAGAGATGAGATGTATGGCCACCATCTGTACCACCCTGCAGGTTTCAGTTCATGTTTGGCAAGGTGTGACCTGTGACAACACCTCAAACAATACAGAGGTCCCCAGAGTGTAGGACAACAAATACTTCATAAATTTGTCTACTAATTGCATAGATCAGTTATTGCACATCAGAAGCATCTTAATGTCATGACAAATAGCATAAGCTAAGGTAATGTCACACAAAGAAACTGTCATATTAGCAAACCAAAGGACATCCTGTGTGTTGCACTTGCCATGGGTATGGTATGTCCTGCCAACTGTCACATTACTATAACATGTGTCCCACATTCCACATTTGATAAGGTGTCAACCACAATCTGTGTCACCTATGTGCATGCAATATGCAGACATGAGAAGCCCCTGTGACCACCTGCTGCCCCCAGTAACCCACATGTATCTAGGCATTAATGCTAAATGCCACCACACACATATGCAGGTACTGCCTAAGGCTGCATCAACTATAGGTAGTGTGCAATCTGTCATTGAGTCACAAACTGCTAACACACTACCATGGGCCATACAGCGGGTATGGAATGGTGCCAAGGTCATGGCCTCAAGCTGAATGCAGACAACAGTGTCAGCATACCATACAGTGAGGATGCCACACTATTTCCCACATCAGCAGCAACCCCATAAACACACAGACTGCAATGCCAGACCTGGGTACTCAGCATGCTAACAATGTTGCATTCAAGCAACAAGTAGTGACAGTGCTCAGAAAAGGCTTTTATGTAGTTCACCACATAGGTAAAGGGACTACATCCAGACAAAAGCTGGACATTACCTATGAATAGTCCTCAGTCAGTACATCAATACATTAGCAGCATGGCTGGTCATAAATGCACCAATGCAGACATCTCCAGAAACTGTAAAGGGTATGTTAACACCCACAAAGGTCATCCATGGCCCTCATCACCTGTTCCACACAGGCAGCCTCTAATCAGTACTGCACCAGTGGTTATCGGTCAGGTTGTCCACAGGTATCTGTGTCATGCCTAGATGGCAATGCTGTGCTCAGCCCTTCAACACCATATATGAGAGTATAACTGGCATGACAGTCCTGAATCACAAATGACACAGCACAAAAAACTGATGGAGAGATAGGTTTGTCAACCTGAGGCTGCCCTGTCTCATGAATGCACTCCCCAAACTTGCCAAACACAGTATCATGCAGAACCTCATCAACTGCTTCAAGGTTGAGTGGATGGGAAAAAACAAACATCTGTCCCAGAGGTCCAACCTGTATCCAGCAATGCCATGGTCAACAGGTGCTGATCAATGATTGTGTTGGGGTGAAGTAAGGGACCCAGGTCCAGTACTCTAGTAACCTACTCTGTAACTATGAACCTGTGAACCTAAGGAACACCCAGCTGACATGTTTCAGGACTAGCTTGCTGTGTCAAGGGGTATGCATGCAAGGTTACGCTTTCTGTCCTCATTGTCCCCTACACACCGTTCCATGCATACCTTGGTGATGAAAAGGTGTCCATGTTGCCACCCCGGCATCTTGACCTTCTGTCATGGCAGCAGCTCACCACAGCTTACACACACAGACACCTGTAGCAGAAACAGAATAAGGTCTGTGAGACAACAGTCAGTCAGCAGTACTAACAGCAATAAAGCATCATGGCACAAAGTTACATACACTTTGATACATACACATGACAATTGGCAGCAGACAGCACCTTACAGAGCATAACATTACTACACTACAAACTGTTATTACCTGTACTAGATTCACCCTGTGCATCAGACACATATTAGCATGTCCCTGCATCGATGGAATGGGTAAAAGAGATGTGATACAGGTGTCATCACATGCACTGGGTGTGGTGTGGGGTTATCAAAGGCCTAGGCTGTGAAATAAAGTTGACATCATGTGTGTGTGTCTGGAGGGGTGCTGGTCAGCTAGGCCATGGAGAGGAGCTGTGTGCATCTGCCAGTGACCTGCATGTGACAGTGATGTGTGAGTGTGTGTATGCACACAGTCAAGCCATGTGCTATCCCTACATGAGGATATGTTGGACAGCTGTGGAATGTACATGGCATAATGTACAGATTACCGTCTCCAGCCATGAACATGGGAACTGGTTCTGTCAGGAGTGACACTGGCATCATCATGCCCAAGGCCAGATGTGGTACTACTTCTGATGGTGACTGGTGTCTGCTGGCTCTGTGTCCTACACAGGACCACCCACAAGCACGTGCTCATGGCCTGCCAAATTGTGGTGTGGACAGCACCCTCCCTTTATTAATGCTGGTGGTACTGCCATTATGGGAGTGTGAGTGTGGATGGCCACTTGGGCTCTCAGCTGATGTTGTTGCTGACCTCCGCCCATGTGTCTAATGCCCTACTCCCACCACATGTTCAAGCACAGACATTGCACGGTTAAGGACTGGCAATGTCTCACCCCACCGTCTATCCACTACATCAGCAAAATTACATAAGGCATCACCAATGCCATGGAGGAAGTCATGCATGCCAGGCAGTGTTGCATCCATGACCCTGAGGATCCATCTGGTGCACCATTCACAATGTGCCTGTGCCTCCATGATAGACCAAAACATGCATCAAGTGACGTATGCTGTGACTCCTATGACAGGGGCTGGATGGGTAGCAGTCCTCCTTCAAGCAACCCTGTCAATCTGCCTGTGTGGGACCTCACCAGCTCTCTGGCTATGGCTAGTGTCTACAGTCTCAGATGCTTTAGTCACCACACTACCCTGTTCAATGCCACCACCCTCTGACTGCCCAAGGTCTGTGGCTGCTGGGGACTGGGTATGTGTTGGCATACTGACCATGTACGGGGACATTAGGGGTGGAAGTGGGATGTCAACCAATGCTGCAGAGTCAGCCCCCAGCAACTCCATCTGTGCTTTACAATGACCACCATCATCACCAGTGTCTGACGAGACACTGACATCGGGTTGTGAGGGAACACACTCCAACCCCCATGGTCACCTTTGAGGGAAAGACACATGACTACATTAATTCCTGCACTATAGAGTTTGATGATCCCCACCCCACCACACACATACACACACACATACACACACACACACACACACACACACACACACACACACACATACACAGGTGAGGTGCCACAAAGGCATTATACAGACCACAGCTTCTGACTGATGCCATGTACAACACACGGTCAGACACACTTTGGACAGGTCCTCAACAATATGCAGTGCAGATATGTCCAGTTAATGTTGCTAGTACTATACACCTGTAAGGTATATGAGAAGTCAGATTATGTGATGGACCTTCACCTAACACACAGTGTGCCCATGTGCACAATAGTATTGCACCCCTGTATAGCACAGTGGCTACACCTATACCAAACTACATATAAATATGTTACAGCTCCAGCAAATATGCTACTGTGATTACCAATGTGATGCACTGCAGGGAACCCCACCACAAGTGAACATGGAACATATTGCAATATGATTACACTGAACATTTGTGTGCATGGCAAACTGGCAGCCCTTAACATGCCTAGGGTATAGGAGACCCATAACATGATAGTTCACACTCACCGGCTACAGATTGATGTTCCCCAGCCACACCAGAAGTACCTATGGAGTTGTGGCGGAGAGGTGTCAGCACACACACATATGGCAATGGTACAGGATAATATGTGCGTGTATCAACATGCATAGTACCAGTTGTGATACTACCCAAATTGCTGACATTCACAATATGTGTGCACATGTGTGCATTACAAAACCCCAACCACAGACGCAGATTGACCTGGCATATGCATACAGGTATGCAGAGGCTGCCACTATGAATGCTACAGTATTAACGTGATGAACACTGGGGGCTTACCTGGATACTCCTCAGCTGTAGACTTTGTGCCACCCACCTCCATGGCATATGTACTGATGCTTTCCTGTGAACTGGTGGCTGACACCAGGTTTGCCAGGAACTCCTATGTGGCTGAGAGTGGTGGTTGTGTAGCAGACCCCCCCCCACCTGTGCCAGCACTGTCCCTGGCCACATCTCCAGCACATTGCCATGCATGGTGTATGAGATCAGTGGCACGGTATCGGACCTGTTCATAGCTCCTGTCCCGGTGACCCATATAATTGATTGTTGCTACCAGTTCTGCCCACAGGGCAGCACGTTATTGCAGGTTTTGGCAGCTCCTTCCCAACAGTACCTGGTGATGGAATTAACCATCCAGTTATCCAAGCTACGCCTGCAAATGTATAAATAGCTGCACTGCCTGATGTGGATCGGGTGCCCATTCCATGCAAATGGAGAATAGTTGCATGACCACCAAATCAGACACCAATGCACTGTATGAATATGTACACAAATGCATGGATCTCGCCATACCCAATAGAACCAAGACACTCTCCTCCAAAAAAGGAAGCCAATCTGATGGTCCCTTGCCATAAACAAACTCTACAACAGAAGGAGAAAACTGATGCGGAATAAGGTAAAGTCCGAAGACTGGAAAAACTACCTTATCAGCCTCAACAAAAAGTTGAGATCCCTCATCAAATCCTCTAAAGCTAGCTATGAAAACAGAAATTCAGCAGATAGTAAAGACAACCACAAGGCCTTCTATAGTTATGTAAATAATCTCCACGACAATACCCAGATTTGAGCTACTACACAATGGCACCTCCTATACCGTGCCAACAGATATTGCCAATATACTGGCTGACAGATTCAGTGCCAGTTTTACCCCTCTCCCCCACAAAGGACCAATCACCATACCAGTAGATTGCCAGGCACCCAGTATTACTGCTGCACAGGTTAAAACAGCACTGTCCAAGGCCATGAATACAGCTTCTGTGGGACCTGACAATATCCCTGGCTGTGTTCTACATAAACTACAGAGTTAACTGGCATCTCACCTGTGTGGCCTGTTCAATCACAACCTCACCTCAGGCTTTGTCCCTACCAAATGGCACACTGCTACAGTCATCCCTCTCCACAAAGGAGGAGTGACTACAGACACTGGGAACTATCACTCCATTAGCCTGACAAGTCTGATATGCAAAGCTATGGAATGCATCATCATGGACTTAATAAACAAGGATATAGAGAATCTCCAAACTCTGGTTCCCACACAGTTTGGTTTTGTGAAGGGTAGATCATGCCTGCTTAACTTGGTCGACTTCTTTGAGTCAGTCACCAGAGCTGTGGATGAAGTCAAGGTGGTTCATACAGCCTACCTTGATCTGTCCAAAGCCTTTGATACCATTCCCCACTCAGGAATCATAGAAAAACTCACTAAGCTAGGCATCAACCCCTATATCACTAAGTGGGTTACAAACTGGCTCACAGAACTCACAGTGTGAAAGTAGCTGCCTGGAAGTCAGACTGCAGACCAGTTATGAGGGGACTCCCACAGGGTTCAGTCTTGGGTCCTCTCCTGTTTGGTATCTACTTCTCTGAAGTCCAGGCCAACATGAAGGGACTCGGGCTGACAAAGTTCACAGACGATTACAAGTTGGGAGCTATTATTAACTCCCCAAGTGATGGGGACATCATACAGAAAGGCCTCACTGAGACCAACGACTGGTGTCAGAACCATGGCCTTAAGCTCAATGCCAAAAAATGTGTCATCATCCCCCTTGGGAAAAACCCGGTTCCCCTGAATTACACATCGATGGTAGTGCACTGAACACAGAAGGCGTTATAAAAGATCTGGGAATACAGGTTGACAGCAACCTCTCTTTTGACCACCACATTGCCACTGTGGTCAGAAAGTCCTTCTATGTGGCACATATCATTACTAAGGGTTTTGCATCCAAAAAGAAAGAAGCCATTGTCTCCCTCTGCTCTTCCCTCATTAGACCAATCATCAAGTACAAAGTCCCATTTAGCATGTACCTCACTAGACACCTGCAACAACTGGAGAGGCCAGTCCAATATGGACAGACTCAAAAATCTCCAACTATTCTCTGTCTCAAATCGCCTACTTAGAGGCGATCTCTGCTTGACTTACAAAGCCATGTCTGACCCAGCTCTGTTAGAAATGCTACTTCTAAAGAAATCCCAATCCTTCTGCACCACACACTCCAGAGACCTCAACCTCATTACCACAATCAACAGAACATGCTGGAGGGACAGGTTTATAACCCAGAGACTGCCCATGCTCTGGAATAGACTTTCCATACAGGTCAAGCAGACCACCTCACTGGCCCTCTTCAAGAGAAATCTTGATGAATGGATGGGAAATAGAAAATTCACACCTGGATCACTCCACTGGCTCTACTCGACAGAGGCACTGTGAACTAAGGTTGGGTGGCATTATGCCAGGGTAATCCTATGGGCTAGGCTTGTAAAGGCTCCAGGGCCATTAGCCTACTACACACCTATGAACCTATGAACCTAAGGCACAAGGACTAGCAGATATGGTCTGAGTGGTTTGACAGACTGTGCTGTTATGTGTTTACACCTATCACTGTCATCGACTGCTGGGTGTCCCCTATGGGCAGCATGTTAGTAACATGTTATCCAGCCTACATCTGAAAAATAGGTGAGTGGTAGTACAAGTGCATGTGGACATTCCAGCAACATCTGGAATACACAATAACGGAGAGCAATGCATATGTAATGTAAGGTGTCCTCCTTGAAGCTGTCTGACATCTGCAGTACCCAGATGTTTGCAGAATGTGTACATGTGCCTGATAGATGTAGACCCCCTGCCAGACAAATGTGGATTTCCGGGCACTGGTTGGACAATATGTGATGGTTGTTCCCAGAGTTTGGGGAATGTGTCTGTGACATGGCAGACCCCTGGGAACACAGTAATGGTACATGAATATCTGGTACTGTATGCATTCCCTTACATTGTATGCTCAATATGTATGCACTGCCTCTGAGCCAGAGCCAGTGCACCCCACTACCATTAATTATAACCTGCTATCCTGCTGCAGGGGGTCACCAGGTATGCTAGCCATAGGTGTCAGGCAATGAGATGCAGGTGTGGAGTACACAGTGACCTAGCCAGAGTACCTCATTAATGGTGAGGAATACCTGTATACTCTTTGAACTAAGCCTGTATGACATTCACAGACTGAGAGGGGCTCACTGACAGTACATGATATCATATGCTGCCTGTATCCACAAGTTCTTACTGTCAGTATTATACAACAGATAACAAACTTAGCAGTCATATGTTAGCTGACCATTGCTGGAGTGATTCAGGGGCCAGAGCTGTGATCTATGTCACTGCAGACAGAGCCATAAAGAATGGCCGTAGGTACTGGACAACAGACTAACAGCAACATACCAGTCCAGACAATGTTGTTGAGACATACAGTTTAAATTCTTATTTCCCATGACTGCATACCCCCATCTGCATTCCATTGCTTGCTTCATTCAATGACATACCTGGTATAGTGCTCTACTCCGTTGAGTGAAGAAATCCAGTTGTAGTATCCTAGTGAATCGCAGTCTCTCTTAATGAATAAAGGTTCAGACCTGTTTACTATAGGCAACAGCTTGCCTTTTGTAGGTAATGCTCATGAGCAGGTGATTGCCTGTGCACCAATCTGTGATTCCCACTTGCTAATTGCATCCAGAACAGCTGGATTGCCTTTCCATTAGCCATTAGACTGCAAACTAGGAGCCATAATTGAAACTCTTAACAATGTTGACATCCTTCAAAAGGGCCTCACTAAGACAGATGCCTGGTGTTAAAGCCATGGCCTCAAGCTCAATGTCAAAAGTGCATTGTCATCCCCTTTGGTAAAAACTCTGTACCCATGAACTACCACATAGGCGGTAGTAAACTTAACACCAAAAGTGTGATAAGAGACCTTGGGACACAGGTGGACAGTAGTCTCTCCTTTGATAATCACATCACCACAGTAGTCAGGAAATCCTTCTACGTGGCACACCTCATAACAAAAGGTTTCTCATCCAGGAAAAAAAGAGGTCATTGTTCCCCTCTACTCGTCACTCATTAGACCCATTATAGAGTACAACACCCCTTTTGGTATGTACCTCACAAGACA
This sequence comes from Protopterus annectens, assembly GCF_019279795.1. Classification (NCBI taxonomy): domain Eukaryota; kingdom Metazoa; phylum Chordata; order Ceratodontiformes; family Protopteridae; genus Protopterus; species Protopterus annectens. The sequence goes on from NC_056748.1 coordinate 167,172,764, forward strand.
TCTTCAACAACTGGAAAGGCCACAGAAATACCTCACAAAGAGGATTACCAGCCTCAAACAGATGCCCTATGCAGACCGTCTCAAAAATCTCCAGCTTTACTCCATCACATATCGCCTACTCAGAGGTGATTTCTGCCTAACATACAAAGCTATGTCAAACCCAGAGCTGTTGGACATGCTCCACTTAATGAAATCCCAATCCCTTTGAGCTTTACGCTCTAGGGACCTAAACCTTGTCACCACAATAAACAGAACATGCCGGAGGGATAGATTCTTGTCCCAGAGGCTTCCCATACTCCAGAATAAACTACCTATCTATATCAAACAAAGCTCCTCATTAGCACTCTTCAAGAAAAATCTTGATGATTGGATGGGAAATAGGAAATTCACCCCGGCATCACTTCTGTGGCTCTGCTCGACAGTGGCACAGGAAAATAATTTTCTTGGGTGGCGAAAGCCAGGGTACCTTTTGGCTAGGCTTATATAAGGCCCTAGAGCTGATAGAATAGTACCTACCTATGAACCTGTGAACCTAGGACAAAATTAATAAATTAAACACCAGTGACCTAATGCATTCTATTGAAGATGAGAGAAATAAATATTTTGATATTAAAAGCAAGATAGAAGTGAAAGTTAATTACATGATTAGAAGGAAAAGTAAAAAGTTTGGAAGGGATGAGGAAGAATATAAAGAGGGTAGAAGTTACCCTAAACCAAAATACATTTATGGTAAAGCTACAGTTTCAAAAAAAGATGATAATTTACAAGATAGGCAAGAGAAAGGAGAATGGTTTCACAAGAGGGGTAATGATAGTAAGTTTAGAACATTAGAAAATGAAAATCTGAATGAGAATATTTTGAGATTGAGTGACCATTTAAAATATCACCTTTAAGATGGTCAGAAAGGATAAGAAATCAGTCTGTAGACTATTACCAATACAAACACAACAGAGGAGAAATTAGATAGTTGATATTCTAAAAGGGAACTTCTGATACAGAAAACAGTGTTAATGAAGAGATAAAAGAAATAGCTAAAGGGGTATATTCCTTTAATAATAATTATATTTTTAATTATAGTAATATACTTTTAAATAAGAACTGTTTTAGTCTTTTAATGAAGGGTTTTAAATATGTGTCCAGTAGAAAAAATGATGTGAATAAGCTAATCCTGGACCTAAAATTATTCACCAGAAAAAATAAGTTAGAGTACGTATTTCACAAAGAATGTGAAAATCAAATAAAAGACCTTACTTTAAGAGGAAAATGTACATAAGCCCGTCCCTTCACCCACACTTAAAAATTTTTGAATTAATTGTTTAAAAGGAACTGAGAAAAAGTCTTGGAAAATGTAAGATGTGATTAAACTTGACCAAAGAAGAAACTGTGTTACTAAATGAAATAAAAAAAATGCCAACTTAAGAGTAATACAATCAGATAAAGGGGGAGGGTCCATGATAATAGACAACATGATATACATAAGAAAAATGAAGACAATCTTGTGTGATACAAAGAGATATGAGAGGGTGTCTAAAATTAAATAAATATTGCCTACAGTAAGACTGACTGTGGGTTATACGTTATGCTAATAGAACACCTAATTAGTTTCGATTAATTTAATTTTTTTAAAAACAAATAATCCTATGATACCATCTTCATTTGGGATTCTCAAGACACATAAAATGTTGCAAATCCAGCAATGAGAGGTATAGTGGTGGCAGGTGGATCTAAAACACATTCTTTGGCAATATATCTAGACCTCAAACTAAAAAGACTAGAAACACAAAATACAGGTTTTCTTAAATATTCGTAGGATTTCCTAAGAGAAGTGGACAACAAATTATTTAAGGATAACATTCTCTTTGTTACTATTGATATAATCAATCTTTTTTCCATCGTTCCACATAAAATAGGTTTGGAATGATTTGAAGAAGTAATTTCTGATAAAGGACTTTTTAACTTTGAAGAATTTAGGGTTATATTAGAGGTAAAGGAAAATAGATTGGACAACTGTGTTCATTTTATTATTTTGGTTATGATTAAAGTTTTGATTCTCTTATAAAATCTTATATTCATGGTGGTTTGGTTGCCTCCAGAGTGTGTTCTTGTTTTTAATTTATATAGTTGGCAACTCCAGTGCTCCTTTGCACTCATTTTCTTAACATACTGGTTTACAGTTTTTTACATGGAAAACCTTGAGGTGGACCCTATGGCTGTGAGAGAAAATAGTTCAATGGAAATGGTTATCTTAGAAATGAAGAACAACATCGGCACACTGACTGGTGAGTTCACACAACTTATTAAAATATTGTCCAGCAACTATACGGATAGGAGAGTAAGTCAAAGTCTCTCACGGTTGCCTGGCAACCAGGAAGCACTTTAAAAAGGGGCCAGAAGTGAACCATAAGTATTAAATAAACAGGAGCAAACTCAGAATTCTTCGGTTATTGAGGAGGTTGATGATTCCTTGGAGTTAATCTCTAGACTGTTTTGTTCACCAAACAAAGGAATGGGAGATTCCCTGAGGGAGATATACATTCAAGAAGATGCAAGACTGAAAGAGAAATGTGAAAAGGAAACTGGTGAGGGAAGAACATACCAGGACAATATTATTGTACTTTACAATTTGATTTTTAAGTACACATTTTTGCAAGTAGATAATTGTAGAAGTGAAAGTTAATTACATGATTAGAAGGAAAAGTAAAAAGTATGGAAGGGATGAGGAAGAATATAAAGAGGGTAGAAGTTACCCTAAACCAAAATACATTTATATTAAAGATACAGTTTTGAAAAAAAGATGATAATTTACAAGCTAGGCAAGAGAAAAGAGAATGGTTTTACAAGAGGGGTAATGATTGTAAGTTTCGAACATTAAAAAATTAAATCGGAATGAGACTATGTTGATATTGAATGACCCTTTAGAAATTCCCCTTTAAGACAGACGGAAAGGATAAAAAATCAGTCTGTAAACTATTACCAATACAATCACAACAGAGGAGAAATTATATAGCTGGTATTCTTAAGATGGAACTTCTGATATAGAAAACAGTGTTAATGAAGAGATAAAAGAAATAGCTAAAACATTATATTCCTTTAACAATTATTATATTTTTAATTATTGTAATATACTTTTAAATAAGATGCTTTTTAGTCTTTTTATGAAGGGTTTTAAATATGTGCCCAGGAGAAAAAATTATGTGAATAAGCTAAGCCTGCTCCTAAAATTATTAACCAGAAAAAAATAATTTAGAATATATATTTCACAAAGAAGGTGAAAATCAAATAAAGGACCTTAGTTTAAGAAGAAAAAGTACCTATAACCCTCACTTTCATCCACAATTAAAAACATTTGAATTAATTGTTGAAAAGGAACTGAGAAAAAAAATCTTGGAAAAAGTAAGACATGGTCAAATTTGACCAAAGAAGAAACTGTCTTAGCAAATGAAATTAAAAATAGTGAGAACTGAAGAGTAATGTGACCAGTTAATGGGGGAGGGATGATTACAATGGACAACATAATATACATAGGAAAATGATGCAAATCTTGTGTGATACATATAGATATGAGAGGATGTCTAAAAATGAAACAAATATTGCCTACAATAAGATTGACAGTGGGCTATACAATGTGCTAATAGAATTCTTAATTAGTTTAGATGAATATAATTTTTTTAAAAGAGATAAACCTATGATACCATCTTTATTTGGGATTCCCAAGACACATAAAAATGTGGCAAATCCACCAATGAGACCTATAGTGGTGCCAAGTGGATCTAAAACACATTCTTTGGCAATATATGTAGACCACAAACTAAAAAGACTAGAAACACAAAATACATATTTTCTGAAATATTCATGGGATTTCCTAAGAGACGTGGAAATAAATCATTTAATGAGAACGTTCTCTTTGTTACTATTGATATAATCAATCTTTTTTCCATCGTTCCACATAAAATAGGTTTGGAATGGTTTGAAGAAGTAATTTCTGATAAGGGACTTTTAAACTTTGAAGAATTTAGGGTTATATTAGAGGTAAAGGAAAATAGTTTGGACAACTGTGTTCATTTTATTATTTTGGTCATGATTAAAGTTTTGATTCTCTTATAAAATCTTATACTTTTGGTGGTTTGGTTGCCTCTAGAGTGTGTTCTTGTTTTTAATTTATATAGTTGGCAACTCCAGTGCTCCTTTGCACTCATTTTCTTAACATACTGGTTTAGAGTTTTTTTACATGGAAAACCCTGAGGTGGACCTTATGGCTGTGAGAGAAAATAGTTCCATGGAAATGGTTATCTTAGAAATGAAGAACAACATCGGCACACTGACTGGTGAGCTCACACAACTTATTAAAATATTATCCAGCAACTAAATGGATAGGAGAGTAAGTCAAAGTCTCTCACGGTTGCCTGGCAACCAGGAAGCACTTTCAAAAGGGGCCAGAAGTGAACCATAAGTATTAAATACACAGGAGCAAACTCAGAATTCTTCGGTTATTGAGGAGGTTGATGATTCCTTGGAGCTAATCTCTAGACTGTTTTGTTCACCAAACAAAAGAATGGGAGATTCCCTGAGGGAGATATACATGCAAGAAGATGCAAGACTGAAAGAGAAATGTGAAAAGGAAACTGGTGAGGGAAGAACATACCAGGACAATATTATTGTACTTTACAATTTGATTTTTAAGTACACATTTTTGCAAGTAGATAATTGGTTAATTACATGATTAGAAGGAAAAGTAAAAAGTATGGAAGGGATGAGGAAGAATATAAAGAGGGTAGAAGTTACCCTAAACCAAAATACATTTATGGTAAAGATACAGTTTTGAAAAAAGATGATAATTTACAAGCTAGGCAAGAGAAAGGAGAATGGTTTTACAAGAGGGGTAATGACTGTAAGTTTAGAACATCAAAAAATTAAATCGGAATGAGACTATGTTGAGATTGAATGACCCTTTAGAATACCCCCTTTAAGACAGACAGAAAGGATAAAAAATCAGTCTGTAAACTATTACCAATACAATCACAACAGAGGAGAAATTATATAGTTGGCATTCTTAAGATAGAACTTCTGATATAGAAAGCAGTGTTAATGAAGAGATAAAAGAAATAGCTAAAAGATTATATTCCTTTAACAATTATTATATTTTTAATTATTGTAATATACTTTTAAATAAGATGCTTTTTAGTCTTTTTATGAAGGGTTTTAAATATGTGCCCAGGGGAATAAATTATGTGAATAAGCTAATCCTGCTCCTAAAATTATTCACCAGGAAAAAATAATTTAGAATATATATTTCACAAAGAAGGTGAAAATCAAATAAAGGACCTTAGTTTAAGAAGAAAAAGTACCTATAACCCTCCCTTTCATCCACAATTAAAAACATTTGAATTAATTGTTGAAAAGGAACTGAGAAAAAAATCTTGGAAAAAGTAAGACATGGTCAAATTTGACCAAAGAAGAAACTGTGTTACCAAATGAAATTAAAAATAGTGACAACTGAAGAGTAATGTGACCAATTAACGGGGGAGGGATGATGACAATGGAAAACATAATATACATAGGAAAATGATGCATATCTTGTGTGATACATATAGATATGAGAGGGTGTCTAAAAATGAAATAAATATTGCCTACAATAAGATTGACAGTGGGCTATACAATGTGCTAATAGAACTTTTAATTAGTTTAGATGAATATAATTTTAATACATATTTTCTGAAATATTCATGGGATTTCCTAAGAGACGTGGAAATAAATTATTTAATGAGAACGTTCTCTTTGTTACTATTGATATAATCAATCTTTTTTCCATCGTTCCACATAAAATAGGTTTGGAATGGTTTGAAGAAGCAATTTCTGATAAAGGACTTTTTAACTTTGAAGAATTTAGGGTTATATTAGAGGTAAAGGAAAATAGTTTGGATGACTGTGTTCATGTTATTATTTTGGTTGTGATTAAAGTTTTGATTCTGTTATGAAATCTTCTATTCTTGGTGGTTTGTTTGCCTCTAGAGTGTGTTCTTGCTCTTAATTTATGTGGGCACCTCTGGTTTGCCTCTAGAGTGTGTTCTTGCTCTTAATTTATGTGGGCACCTCTGGTGCTCAGTTGCACTCATTTTCCTAATGTACGGGTACCTAGTACTTGTGTCTCTGTAAAATAACAAATGATGATGATGATGATGGCTGTACGGTGTGTGTGACGGAATGTACGGTGTGAACCAACCACCCGCTACAAGGCACATCCTACCGTTACTACCACAAGCACCATATTTTACCTTTTTGAATTGACATTGCCATGTGCTGATTGTCAAGGCCCATAGTTGTGAACTAGATGCTGCTGCTTTTCCTGTGCAGCCATGTACAGTGGACGTGCCTACCTGAGGGGGTATCATGCTACGGCTATTGGTTGCAAGTCATTGCTATTCTCACTGTTACCAAGGTCAGTGGTGCAACAGTGGGAACTGCTTGACCACTAGAGGTGCATTTGGTGCTGGTTGTGGCAGTTGCATATTGGACAGACCAAAATCAAATTGTGCAGAATGTAGCAAGCAGTAAGCATTAGGCATGTAGTAGCAGGGTCAAACCAAATAATCCTCCCCCACATTTCATCCAGACAGCAGAAATGGGCTTTATGCAGGCATGGCATGTACTGAGTCACTATCTGTGAGTGGAGTGGTGGGGGAGTGGGGGGAGAGTGCTGTTGCACTGCTGTGCATATATCTTTGGGATACAGTCTGGTGTCATTAACCAAGGTTTGAATGGCTAACCTATGTCACCTGAAAATATAATAGGATGGAGGCACATGAAGATGGTGTGGCTAATCCTTACTCACCACATATGGAAAATGCTCTGGGGATATTCATTGATTTAAGGTGGATTTACCATCTAGGTGTCCACGTGGTGTCCTATTATGCAGGATGTGGCAGTACATTGAACTTGTGTGCTGAATGTCAGAATTATGGGCACTGTCAAGATACTGGCTGATATGCTAGTGAAATAGACACATGCATCACATACTACTTGATAGTGGATGGAATGGTAGCCTTACCTGTTGTGGTATTTATCCCATCTATGGTCTAGGTGGAGCCCTGATAGCCACATGGATGTAATCTTTGAAACAAAACACCTCTAATAATCTGCATGAGTTCAGATAGATTGCTGTTAAGCAGCTGTTCTTTGTTAATAACTCCAGAGCACAAAATATTTTAACACAATGTCTTAGCAGAAAGCAGAAATGGTTGTTGCTAAACATATGGAACCTATAATAAGAAAAATAACCAGAGATCCTGCAGAGCTATTAGGGATATTTTGGAAATTTTATGAAAATTAGTATAAAGCAGAGAAATTTCGAAATCAAGAAAGAGCAGAATTGGAAATATTTGTAGAAGACTTAAGTATGCCAGGGTTAAAGGTAGATGAGACTTAATTAATCCCTCACTCATCACCTTCAGTCACTCCCCATGAAATTGCCCCCTATCATTCATTTGTCTATTATCACAAAAGAGCAGGTTACCACTGCACTCTCCAAAGCTAGAAACAAGGCATCAATTGGCCTGATGGAATCCCAGGATACCTATTAAATAACATGAAACATGACCTAGCAGACCTACTTGGATCCCCATTTAACCACAGTCTTCAGATAGGCTTTGTCCCAGTAGAGTGGAGGACAGCAACAGTCATCCTTCTGCACTAGGTGAGATTTATTTTTATCTATTTAACATTTATTGACCAGGAAAGTCTGACTAGGACAGGACCTATTTTCAGTGGAGACCCAGGGGGAAACACTCCAGGCACGTCTTTAGAATGTGGGAGGAAAACAGAATACCCCAAGGAAACCCACCCAAGTGCAGAGAAACCATGCAAACTCTACACAGAAGGCACCCCAGCCAAGAATTGAACCAGAGAACCTCTTGCTGTGAGGTGATAACATTAACCACGGCACTACTGTGCCTCCCAGATTATCAACAGACCCAGACCCAGAAAACTACCAACCTATAAGTCTAACTAGCCTCATATGCAAGGCCACAGAAAGGATAATCATGGACCTGATTAATAATGGCATAGGAAGTCTCCAGACTGTAGACTCAACCCAGTTCAGCTTCGTCAAGTCAGGTCCTGCCTGCTCAATCTGGTGAACTTCCTTTCAGAAGGTCACCAAAGCCATGGATGATGGTAAGTCAGTGCATACCACCTACCTTTATCTGGTCAAGGCATTTAACACAACACCCTACTTGGTTATTATAGATAAACTCACAAAATTAGGCATAAACCTCTTCATCACCAGATAGATAGGCAAATGGCTTACAGATAGGACACATGTTATTCAAGTGGAGAGAATACACATCCAGCAAAAGGCCAGTCACTTGTGGCATACCATAGGGCTCAGTGCTGGGCCCCTTCCTGTTTGGGATATACTTCTCAGATGTCAAGACAAATGTAGATTTTTTTTGGCTGACCAAGCCTGCTGATGATTGCAAGTTGGGGGTAATCATTGATTCCCCAAACAATGTTAATATTCAACAGAAAGGACTGAAGCAGACTAATGACTGGTGTCAAAGTGATGGTCTCAAACTAAATGCAAAGAAGTCCATAATAATACCCTTTTGGAAATCAAATACTCCTGCTAATACAGCACCCCCCCCCTTCCAAAAGTGGACCCAGTTGTGAGAGATTTTGTTACTTAGATAAATAGTAATCTGAAGTTTGACCACCATGTGTTGACTGTGGTTGGGAAATCTTTCTATGTGGCTCAGCTGATAAGCAAAGGCAAGGCATGCAGATCTAAGGACGTCATAGGACCACTGTACTTGGTTCTCATCAGACCAGTAATCAAGTACAATGCACCCTTTGGCATGTACGTCACCAGGCACCTACAACAGTTGGAGCATCATGCAGAGGTTTCTCACCAAAAAGATACAAGGTATAACCAAAATGTCATATGCAGACTTGTTAAAAGCTCTGTCACTGTATTCATTTTCCTACCAGTTACTAAGGGGTGATCTATGCTGGACCTACAAGGCAGTGTCTGATCCAGACCTTATGAAAATGTTGCATATTTGTAAAAGTAACTGCACGAGGGTTATCCACTCCAATGATCTAAACCTGATCTTTAACATGAATAGATCATGCAGGTGAGATGGATATGTGCCCAGAGATTGCCTCTCCTTTGGAAGAGACTTTTTATTCACATGAAGCAGAGCCCTTCCATGACCATCTTCAATTGCAATCTGCACCAATGGATGGCAAATCAGAAATTCATTCCTCGGGTGGTGCCCCTGTTCCTTATGGACAAAGGCAGTCTGTAAAAATGATCAAAACCCCATTTGCTGACCTTTGTTATCTTCCCTATATGGATAGAAAATTGGGTAAAATCTGGGTAAAACTAGCTAGGCTTATAGCAGTGACAATAGTACAGGAGGTAGCACATTCACCTTTGGTGCAGAAGACTTGTGTTCTGTTCCCACACCAAGTAGATCAATCTCTGACAATAGACTGTAACATAAAGGAAAACATTAAACCAAGGCCCCCTCTAGTTGAGTTAGTGGTAGCTCAGGTGGATGGAAAAGATCCCACAGTACCTCCTAAGAAGAGCAGGGGTCTTTTATCTTCTCTCTCACCTCAACCTTCTCTTAGGAAATACAGTCAAATATAACTATCCCTGCTATCACTAGGGAATATGTCCTTAATGCTCTCTCTAATGACAAAAACTCTGCATCAATGGGCCCTGACAATATCCCAAGATGCCTTGTAAATAGCATGAAACATGACCTATCAGGACCTCTGGAATTGCTATTTAACTGTAGCCTCCAAACATGCTTTTCATCTCATGAATGGAGGAAGTCATCCCTCTGCTACACAAAGGTGAACCATGTGCAGACTCTGGACATTACAGATCCATAAGTCTCATTAGTCTTATATGCAAAGCCATGGAAAGAATTATTATGGATATGATCAATAATGACATAGAAGAACCTCCAGGCACTGGACCCATCCCAGTTTGGATTCATAAAGGGCAGGTCATGCCTACTCAACCTGCTGGACTTCTTTAAGAAGGCCATCAAAGCAATGGATGAGGGCAAAATGATTCACATTGCATATCTTGACCTGGCTAAGGCATTTGACACAATATCCCACTCAGGTATTGTTGGCAAACTTATGAGGTTAGCACAAACCCTTATGTCACCCGGTGGATAACCAGCTGGCTCACTGACAGGACCCAGGAAGTTAGAATTGGAGAGTCCACCTCTACAAAGAAGCCAGTCACAAGCAGAGTCCCTCAGGGATTGGTCCTGGCACCGCTCCTTTTTGGCATTTACTTCTCTGAAATCAAGGCCATTGTCAATGGCCTCTGGCTGACTACATTTGCAAATGATTGCAAATTAGGAATTGTCATTGAATCGCCCACTGATACAAATATTCTCCAGTAAGGGTTGACACAGACAAACAACTGGTGTCAGAACCATGGACTCAAACTAAATGCCACAAAATGCATAAAAGTATCCTTTAGGAAACCATCACCCCTGGTACCTATCCTATTGATAACACACCCCTAGGAGTTGACTCAGTAGTCAGCGACTTAGGGACACACACAGATAGCAATCTAGCATTTGACCATCACGTGTCTACAGTAGTGAGAAAATCATTTTATGTTGTGCAACTTCTGCACAAAGGTATGGCATCTAGGTCCAAGGAAGTCATTGTTCCGGTGTATTTGGCATTCATCAGACCTATCAAATGAGTACAAAGTCCCTTTTGGAATGTACCTAACCAGGCATATCCATCAACTGGAATGTCCACAGAGTTTCCTCACTAAAAGAATACAGGGCATAAGTAACATGTCTTGTGGAGACCGCATCAAGGACTTATCCCTGTAGTCTGCCTCCTACAGGTTGTTGATGGACGATCTATGCTTGACATACAGAGCATTGTCACACCCCACTCTGATGGACCTCCTGCATATCTACAAAACAAACAGCACCAGAATTACCCATTCTAAACACTTAAACATTGCCTGTGATATAAATAGGACTTGCTGGATAGACAGATATGTATCCCAGAGACTACCCTTTCTCTGGAACAGGTTCCTCAAAGTTCCTTTCTATCCCAATTTAAGAATAAGTTAGATAATTGGATGGGGAACAGGAAATTCATACCTGATTTGGCGACTATGTCTCTAATGGACATAGGCAGCCTGTAAATGTTTCACCTCCCAAGCCCCTGCTTACACTTATCAAGGGTACTGGAACTTGCCAGAGATTTGGTATGCATGGCTATGCTTAAAAAGGCCCTTGTGGTCATTAGCCTAGTAAACACCTATGAACCTATAAACCTATAAGGGTTATTGAGCCATTAGCCTAGTAATCTCCTGTGAACCTGTGAGGGGATAAGATAAAAACGATGGTGATTTGCAAGAAAGTCCCTAGGAATAGATGGTATTCCCATGGAAGTTTGGAAGGTTGGAGGAAAGAAAGTGATAAGGATCTGGAAGTTTTTGTTTAACAGTCTTTTAAAAGAAGGGCAAGCACCAGCATCCTGGAAGAAAGCTGTGGTAGCTGTAATACAATACCTAAAGATGGTTAAGATCCATCAGATGTGGCTTCAATTAGGCATATTTCAATTTGAACCATGATTATAATTGGTTGATGTCTATAATAGTTAAAAAATGGCAAAGGAGCTGCCAAAATTGATAGATAAGGAACAATATGGTTTTGGGAAGGGAAGGCAATGTTTGACAGCATTATTAGAATAATGATGATCCAGACGGAAGCAGAACATAGAAACCACTGCTGTTGGTGAGTCTTGATGCAGAGAAAGCATTTGACAGAGTCAAATAGCATAAAAACACTGGAAGCAACAGACCAAGGCTGCAAAATAAAAAATACAAACATTTATTTCCACAATAAACAAGCGGTGAGCACTTTCGTGGACCAAGCCACTTCACCAGACAATGATTATAACTTAAAAAAAACAGTTTTTTAAGTTATAATCATTGTCTGATGAAGTGGCTTGGTCCATGAAAGTGCTTACATTTATTTATTGTGGAAATACATTTTTGTATTTTTTATTTCGCAGCCTTGGTCTGTTGCTTCCAGTGGTTTTATGCTATTTGACTGGATTTTGGAAGCACAGTTTATCTTAGCCACTTATTTTTTGGTTTGGCTCATTTGACAGAGTTAGCTGGGATTTGATGAGTAGGATAAAGAAACATCTGCCTTCTCTTATACAATAATAAGGTTAACTAGGACGATATATGAGAGATCAGAGGCAAGAATTTAAAGTGGGAGGGTTCTGTCTTATAAGCTGTGTCTGAACAAAGGAACCAGGAAAGGGTGTCCTCTTTCCACTTTATTTGTTTTATATTTAGAGATAGTGGCAAAGAAAATAGAGACTCAAAATTCAGTGGTACAATTGGTATGGCAAACAAGAAACGTTGGCTTTCTTTGCAGATGATATGATTTTGTACCTGAGAAAACCAGAAAAGGACATTTCAGTGTTCTGGAACATTTTGAAATAGTTTCAAGTCTTGTGAGGATATAAAATTAATGAAGATAAAGCAAAGACTATAGCTATAAACTATATACCCACAAATTAATTGGTTCAGCAATACTCTTATTTATGTGGACACAAGAAAATGTAGTATTTAGGAGTATGAATTAAAAAAGGCTTCTGTTATGGCAGCTAAGGATATGTGAGAAAACACTAAATAAAAGGTAATACAAAAAGAAGATACTGGAAGCTCTTGTTTATGGATATGGTTAACAAGATAAAAGTAGTAAAAATATTTTTGTCCATTTAATTTTATACTTAGGTTAAGCATATTATTACCAACCAGAGGAGAATTTGTGGAAAATAATTAATAAAGAGTTGAAGTAATTTATCTGAGAGGTGAAGAGGGCAAGAGTCAAGTGGGATAATTTGATCCTTCCAACAGAACAAGTCGGTTTAGGATTAGCTGATTTAAAGGGATATTTTAGAGTTACACGGTTAAGGCTCATATACATAGTAGAAGTAGAAAGCTGTGAGGATGATGATGATGAAACGGGAAATTCAAGAAATAAGGAGATAGTGGGATTTTGGATACAGATCCTTAATTCAGATTCATAACATAGCAGAATGTTTTCTAAGAAAGAAGCCAATACGAGAATGGAGAAAGGAGATTTTGCTAATAGGGATAAATGCAATTAGGGGTACAGAGAACAGATAAGAGGGGGTTGGCATTTACTGCAAAACTTGACAAGGGGACCAAGGTATTGGGAGCAAATATTGAGAGAGGGAAAGGTAATAGAATGGGAAAAGGCCAAGAAGGCATTTGGAATGCAGTCTACAGACTGCCTTCTTTATCAGGGATTGATAGAGAGTATAGGCAAAGATAGAAAAAAGGATAGGCAAATATTAAATGAAATACCTGTTATGGTAGAGCTCTTAGCCGAAGCTGGAAAAGAAGTTGCTGTCAAAAAGGCATATAAAATATTGCACTATATAAATAGGAATTAATCAAATGAGGTCAGAAAAGTCCGGGAAGAGAAATTGGATAAGCATGCCACAAGGAAACAATGAGAGGACATATGTATGGCTCCCAAGTATGCAACGAAGTCTAGAAGATCATAGGTATTTTTATAGCGCAAGCATAGCTACGTGGAAAAACGGAAATTGTGGGAAGAATACATGCAGAATAACAGAGTAATGTGTTGGAGGAACAGCAGTGTTTAAGGGAAGGCAGGAAGCAAACAATTTATGTAATGTTGAACTGATGGTACTTATACAAAAGAACACATGAGATGTGTAATGTTGGCAACTGCGAACATATTGATATGTTTGTTTTCTTTCATATAAAGATAGGTTTGCCTGTGTTTTAAGTGATAATTCAATAAAGGTCATAAAAAAAAAAAACAAGCACATCAGAGAAGCCTGTCAGATTATGGAAAGTGAGCACATTGGTAGCTTTGTCCTATGGTTACTGTGGGAAATAGATATGCTCAATCATATTGGCAAAACAACATCAAGGAACTGCTATAATGTCCTTGAGTTCTAGGCCTGTGAAATACCAAACGGGTCCCCAGTCTGTCTCTGAAAGGTCTTCAGAGCAAGTGTAGTGGGGGATAAATATACCTTGGTATCCACAGGAATAGGAAGGCCATTTATTCAAACTGTTCCATTTTATGGGCCACACAAGTTCACCAAAGCCCTGATAATGTCCCTATCTACATAAAAGTGAGCAACAACATCCTGCTACTCAGAACTGTAATGTGTTACGGGTTGCCAGTAATGCCTCTCTCTTGGGTGCCAAGCACTGCTATGTACACAGGATTGTGTTAATGAGGAAACAAGCAGTTCAAAGTGCAAGACAACAAAACTTACAGCCAGACTAAACATCTTTGTCAATTGCAGGGTAAATGTAAATGGCAGTGCCCACATTTTTACAACCTATGTGCACAATACTCACTTGAATAGCAATATGTAACTCTGAATCATGAAAAGGTGAGAACGGTGCCATATCACCATACCATCACTACATCATTTACATAAATCTCCTAATTTAAAAGTCATTATGCACTCATTTGCATATGACTGTCTCTGACTTTCTGTTGGTTGCATATATGTGCAGCAAACCACTGTGAATTGCACTTCATTGGCGACTATTTACAACCTGCACATGATCTAGCTGTGTGCCCTCATAACTGACCATGAATGCCACTCGCTGCACATCTCTTTTAGATGACATAAATGAGCCGACTGTAGTAAAAGGGTATTCAGCAAAGTGAAGTTAAGATGAGGTAATCACCAACTGCCCTAGTAAATCAGTAATATTATGTCATTTTTCATGCATGCATGCTTGCTGTGGCACCACAATCTAATATCTGGTGTTCAATCAGCATCTGATGTTTTAAGCATGTGATTGAGCAAATGTTACAAGGTATCAGTAATGTAAGAAACTGAAACTATAATATTATTATATATGGAAAAGTAAAAATAATATGATGAGTCTTTGAAAAGGTATAGTCAGATTGTGTCTCCACTCCTGACACCAACTCGGATTTGTAAAAATGGATGTATTAATAATGACTATGTCAGGCCAAGGCATGTTGGCCTTAACAACATGAGACACAGAGACAGAAGTCTTCTTCAATGACCTTCACTGACAAGTGTGGAACCCCTCATTGTCACATGACTCACACCCCATACTCTAAATCCTAAAGCTATACTGGTTCACATGCCAAATATGTAACACATACTACGCAGATATAAATAAAATGAGTGAACACTAAGCAGAAACAAAATATGAGTTTGATAAGAATGTATTAAAACTTTATGAAATAATTGTCCTAACTTAAGTGATATCATCAGATGAAATAAAGGTTATAACCATATATGACGCGACACCACTTTGTAATGTTAAATAAGTAAAAAAGTCTATTAGCACGGCTAATTACAGCTCTAAAGTCAGTAATGATTTAGCATTATGATAGCACCATTTGGACATTTATTGATGAAATCACATGGCCAGAAAAGTGCCAGAAAGTCCCTGATCAGTTAAAGAAAAGCCTTTGTTAGGATAATTGTATGATCTATTTTGCTGCAGAGCCATATAAGAATACATGGTAGTGAAGTAGGACTAAGATGAATTTTAAGACAGCTACAAGAATACAGTGAGATAGAAACAGCTTATACAAGTAGGCCCTTGTTAGACAATGAAAAAAGATATGGCTAAATGATAAGGGAAGCATTAGCCACTCTATGGGCCTCAACACATGTATATGCATTGTTTTTACCCCCAATCCTCATCACCCTTGCAGAACCCTCTGGCTATTCCCACTAGTTACCATGCCTGTACAGCCTTGGGTCCTTACACTGATCCACTCAAGGTTGTCCCTGATGTAACCCTACTGCCAGGTGGGTCCCCAGACATCTTTGGAAAGCAAACTTTTGGTGCTCATTTGTAGCACTGAGGAGTGAGGGACCCCCGCGGGAAATACGAAACCTGACACTGGAAGCCTTTATTTGCATGGCAGCTGGTCACAAATGCCCAAGTAGCTTTATTATCACACCTTAACTTGCTGACATAATCACATGTTATGCTGAATAGATAATGAGGTGACATGTCTGTGCTGGGCCCTCAACCAGCCATGCCTTTGCAATCATCTCCAAACCCAGCCCAGTGATCTCTCTGCCTTATGCAATATCAAAGATCAGCCCAGCATACCTCTTTCCAAGGACATGCCCATCCAGCCTCCTTGACAGATCTGTCAGATGTACGTTTGCGTGTACATTTCTGGGAAAGCATTACCTCTTTTGATAGAATATAAACTTCTAGAAACTGTGTTTGGTAATCCAAAGTCCAAACCATCTCTCTGAGTAGGCAGATGGTCTCTAAGACTGTATTCAGACCAGACTGAAGGGCGATACAATTATTGCTGATTATTTTCATAAGTATGCATTCAGATCCACAGAGAGGGGTAGCTGAAGTGTGGCTGTTTTTGCTTGCATATGCTGAGTACAGCACTTTCAGTCTACCACAGACCACCTTACTACTGCCTGGCATAGTGCCACGGTATATGTGGTTAAGGACTATTTTATAAAAATATTTCTTTTTAAAGGGAGATACACGCTCCTGCACCTCCTTACATGTGGGCTTATGCCAACACCACTGATCTCTAATTATACTACATGCCAGTTTAATTTCTCCAAATATTTTGGGTTTCTAGTACCACGACAGTAATGGTCCCCATTCCTAAATCAAAGTAAGATTAAAGTTCATGAAATTAGCATTGTTTCAGTCTTTGATGTTAGCCAGGAAGTGATCTTCGCAGCACCCGCAATGTGCCCAGAACTGACTCCTCCTGCAATTCATACAGTTACATGTATAATAAACACAACTTTGAATTGGAAGCTTTTGACAGTTTTTCTTGTGTTAGTATTTTCCTTTCCTCTAATTTCTCTTTTAATCTTTTTGTAAATCTTCAGTCCGGAAATTCTGGGCTTCTTGCATAATAGTAACCCTACATAGTTTCTTTCTTATTCTCAATAGTCCACTCTAGAATCTTTATGGCTCTTTTTGGTCTATCTTTTTCTGTGTTTTTTGTGGACTACTACTTCCTTCTACAACAGGGGGGAGCATCCTCCCCCTGAGCCTGGTCTAACTCCATTGTAGGAATGTCCCCATGTCTACAGGATTCAACACTGTCATTTCTGGCATTTCTGGCTGCTGTGTGCCTACCAGCATTTGGCACATTTGTATCCTGGGACTTGTGCACCCAGCTGTCTTTTTTTTATTTTTTAACCTACTTCTGTTCATAATATAAAATTAAGGCTATATAATAGTGTCATCTTGGTGATATTTTGTAAAAAGCTGGGTCCACCTCATGAAGGTATTCACTGAGACTTGAGTATGAATTAAATTCCAGCAATACTACTCTCCTTTGCTTCATGATTTTGTCATCTCTCCATTCAGACTCCTGTAAGATCTCACTAATGTGATGAAAAAGGAAAGCATGTTTAAACCAGATTCAGTCTCCTTGTGAGGTGATGTGACAATATGGTTGATGAGCTGAACATCGGGTAGTTGGTCAAACGTATAACAAAGCAGAGCTGCTGAAAATGTATATATGATTCAAGAATCTGCAGTCTGCTCTGAGATACAGAAAAACTAATCAAGAAACACAGTAAGATAATATACTGCAACAAATAAAGGAGTTTTACAAATGTAACTAATGACATTAGAACAAAAAAGCAGATGTTTCAGGTTGAGAGATTCTTTTTCAGCTTTTTTGCTCCTCTGCGTCATCTTGCAGCCTTCTACCATTGCCACCATCCATTGTTGGGTCTAACAGTTTCATTCGTACTTCATCTAGCTAACCTGAATCCAGGTGGGGTTTAAGGGAGTCCAAGGTGGTCTCACTGTCACCATCCACCGGGGGAGGGGGTAATTTCTTAATTAGGCCTACCCATTTCTCCTCCTACTCACCTGCAGTATGAATATGCCCAGGAGCAGTCACACAGTTGATGCATGCTCAGCTATGACCCCACTCTTTTCCCCTGTTTATACTGCACTCCGTATGTCAGAATCTCCAGTCTCCACTAGAATTCAGGTGCCCATTAGGAAGAATTTCAACTGCGAAAGAGCTTTAATTCAGCACTAAATGGGGAAAAGATGAAAGACAGTGAATTTGAATGACAGAACTGGATAGGATAAGGCTACCCATTTGAATCATCCGTCACCCCACCAAAAGTCCAAGATTGTACAGCTGTAACATGGAATGGAATGTATTGACTGTCATCCAGTTTAATTCCAGTTCCTAAGAGGTGTTTGTTGCACTGTCCGGTCAGAAGATCAGAAATATTGCCATGGTGCAGAAAACATTTGTCTTACAGCATCGGTCACAGTACAAATGAAAAGTGTGTTCTCTCAGTGCTTTGCGTGTGAAGAAATTTTCTGTCAGAAATCTGAAAAGGGAAAAGTCTGCCATAGCCTGCTATCATTACTATAGCTTTACACACAACAGACATCACCCACTCAGAATGGATTATAGTTTTTCTTTTCCTGCTGTGCTGTTTGCTACATTTTGAAGCTTTTTACCAAGGTGTCTGGACTCATTCGATACTTTTGCATATTAACCCATATTTTAGTGTGATATTGTTTAATAAGTGCATTTGCAGGTTGTAGAGCTAAAGACTGAGTCAAAGCATGGTATTTTAGCTTTTTAATTTAATTATTTCAACAATAAACTGCACAGCAAACTCAGTATGAGAAGGCCACAGCAGCTTTCAGCACCGGCACACTAATTTTCATTCCCATGAGGTCGGACTACTTTCAGCAACAATACAGATTTTGTTCTCATCCATGTTAAAAGGGGTCTATATTAGTACATTTAAGTTTCAGAACTTTTAATGTTCTAATATCGAACCCAATTCAGAGAACGCTGACAACATCGAACATTCAGAACAGCAAATTCTTTCATAGGGAAAAAAATTGCTGTTCTGAAACACATACACACAACACAAGCACACCAAACAAACAGCAATCCACACACATACACCTAAAATCTTACATCTAACCCTACACTAAACTGTACATACACCACTAACTATCCACTTACCTTAACCCAAACCCTAACCCTAAGGTCCATCACTATCGCTCACTCACCTCACCCGCGCCCTAAGCCAAACTCACCTAAACCGCCCTAACCCTCTCATCCACAGAATCGCACACTTACCTGAACCCAACCTGTAACGTTCCACCACAGTGCTGAAAATAGCGAAGTGACAGAAACGGACAACCAAATTCTTTCCCTGGGAAAACATTTGGTTTTCTGCAGCTTCGCTATTTTCAGCATTCGCTGAATAGGGTTCAATATTAGAACATTCGCAGTTCTGAAACTTTGATGTTCTAATATAGACCCGTTAAAAGGGTTGTGCACAGAAAAAAGATAAGTAACAAGCTAGCAAATAAACAGACATTATGCATATGTCTGGCCATATTAGGACTGTGTTACTGAGGAGAGATGCTGACATTATATGACTTTAATTCGATGTTAAACAATTATGTGTAAAAGGTTGTGGCTTGGAAGTGTGTTCTAAAAAGAAGCTGAATAGTAATCAGGATTTTTTTCCTTTTGAACTGGTGACATAGATTTGTCATATTATTATTTGCAGTTGTAGTATCAAGGAGATGTAATAAACTCCAGATTCATAGGACTGTTTGATGTACATCATTTTTTTCAGTTTAGTAAGATTCATTTTATTTTAATGCTTGGCTTCCTGTGAAATGATTCACTGATAATATTTAATAGCCATGTTAGTGGTTTAGAAAAATATATATTGTGATATATCTTGTGATATCATTTCAGTGTATATCCACTTCAGTGCCAGCACTGTCTCTAACCTTTAACTTTTTACTTTTCACATGGTCCCTATTCTTCTACCTCCTATTATAACTTACCTCTCCACAAAATACCCATTTCAGCTAGCATCCTTCAACCACTTCATCCTATCAACCTTTATATCCTACCAGCTTCTCTAACATATTCCCTAATCTATATACCACAGACATAAAAATTTTGCTCAAAACTAAAAATTCTTCCCACTCTACTTAATACCTACCCTAACAACAATCCAACATTCGCTGTATATTATCCTTCAAAAGCAAAAAGAAAACAGGTACCCAATCCTCTTCCATCCCCAAACTCTATGCTATCCAAATGTGGGGAAATACACCCTGACCCTTGCCCAAACCCTACCTCTCCTGTCTCCCCCAAGCCCTACAAATCACTAAATTTCACAACCATTAACCTCCAAAGCATCTGGAACAAAATATCTGAATTCCATTCCTGGATAGCCCATAACAAACCCAACATCATACCACCACTGAGACATGGCTAAAGCCTTATATTAAAGATACATAATTCCTTCCTGCGCGCCTTGCATGTCTTAGATCTGACCGACCATGTACATAGGGTGGAGGAGTCTGTCTGTTATATCCTAACTCCTTCTCCATAATACCATACACCAAGCCAATCCCACAGTTTTCATCAGCTGAAATATGAATATCCTTCCTCAGAATGAACAATTGCAAAATCATACGTATTATTGTGTTATACATTCCACCCGGCAACAACATTCCTGTCTTATACTTGCACGGACAGGCATCACACAGTACAGAAAATAAAACTATCATTTTAGGAGACGTCAGTATTAATTGGCTAGACTTTCTCCACCAAAATCCTTCCACCAATATCAACCTATACACTTTCACACAGTTAATCAACAACATAGCTAGACCAAACAAAAACAACAGCAGTAGTTCTATATTGGATTGGATTCTAGTCTCTGACCCAAACAAAACTGCATACATGGGAACTCTCCCCAATAGCATAAGTGATCACTTTCCTGACTTCATACTTCGAAAAAAACACTCCATCGCTTAGTAGGCACCGCTGCAAACATACTAGAGACCTTTCCCATTTCTGCCCCACAACATTTAATGACTGTCTTCAACGTTTTATTTGGAACGTATTGAAACCCATTCCCCTAGATGATGCTGTTAAATTCTTTAACTCAACATTTTTCAAGGTCTTTAACAACCAACCACCACTCATTCTACGGAGGGTGAAAACTAATCACATCACCTGGCTCACAAAACCCACCAAATGCCTTATGACTGCTACTCTGCTAGGGATAAAGCTTAGAAACACTGACAAAAAAGCAAAAACATTTCCAACCTAACAACTTACAAATAGCTACATAATCAAGTGAAGTGACTAGTCATAAAAAACAAAAAAGATCACTACCTTACACTGCAAAACCACCATAAAAAACCCTAAAAACTTCTGGAGCTTCATAAATGCCCCTTCTAAATCCATGGTCAAACAACAACCCATGCCCAAACCCTAAAAAAACCTACAGAGATAGCTACACTCTAACTCTTACTCCATTAACACTATTGCCAGTCTAACTGCTACCTTTCCTCCACATCCACACTCTCTCCAAATCCAAACTCCCCCTTCCATCAACTTCTCTGTCTCACCTGTCCCCACCAACACAATAAGAAACTGCTTCAAGAACTCAAACTTTGCTGTAATGCAACCTATCTTCCAGGTTCCTACAAATTGCTGCAAATTCCATAGCCTACCCCATCAGTATACTTATTAACAGATCCATTCTAGAATCCTACATATCCAGTATTTGGAAAAGGCCTACATTGTGCCTCTACCTCAAGGCAGCACTAATGCAGTCTTCTGCAACTTCTGACCCATCGCTATCCTCTCATCTATCTCTAAGATTCTAGAAAAATGCATCCACACCCAACGTCTTCACTATGTGCTTCACAACCACATCCTTTCTCCCACCCAGCATGGATTTCGACCAGGTCATAGCAATACTACGGCTCTCATATCCTTCTCTGACATCGTCAATCAGGCCCAAGACAAGGGGAAAAATTGTCTCCTTTCTCTTTCCAGATCTTTCCAAGGCCTTCAGTTTGGTTTCCCACTTTCTCCTTATCACTAAACTGGCTGGCATAGGTATCTCAACCCCCAACCCTAGAGTGGTTCTCAAATTACCTCTCTAACAGGCAACAATCAACCAAATAGCAAAATTATTTTTCTCTTTTCCTGGACACAACAACAGGTGTTCCACAAGGATCCATATTAGAGTCCCTTTTATTGTCATCTATCAATAACTTCCACACCTCTCTTACCCAATGTACTGTCATCCAATATGCAGAAGATTCTACAATCATCTGTGCTGCCAACTCACCATCAGACCTTCCCTTACTCACACAAGATGCCTTCACTACCACAGAGTTATGGATGCCCAATAACTATCTCGTCCTAAACCCAAATAAAACTAGACTTATTCTTTTTCAACCCAAGAAATCCACTATATTAAACAAGGAAAATTTCACCATCCAATCCCAAAACATAACTATAATTGAAGTAGTACCATATACTGAATTGTTAGGTGTGACCTTTGACATGCACATTTAAAGCAATATTAAAAAAACACACACCAAAAAATGTGCTGTCTTTATAGACAAATACTTCAACTACTCCGCTAAACTGTCTCTTGGCTCTTCCTTTCATCTGCCTTCGCTTCTTTATGGTGCACCTCTGCTGACCAATATCCAGGCCTCTCTGAAACACAAACTAGCATCTTGCTACAATAAAATCACAACATTTGTAACAAATGCTAACTGTTCTCCTCACCACTAGCTCTTCACTACTCCTACTAAACTGGCTGGAACTACCACATCACCTGACACTCATTCAGCTAACCACTGCACACAAGTTTATTTATAAACCTACCAACTGTCCTTCCTTGTCCTCCCTACTCACACAATATCATCCAAATAGACCACTCAGATCCCATAACCAACTGTTCCTAACTGTAGTGAGACCTACCCACACAGCTGGACAAATGTGCTACACCTTCACTGTAGCTAAACTATGGAATAGTCTCCCATCTTCAATTATGTGTATCGGCAGTACCCCTCTCTTTAAGAAGATACTGAAACAATATCTTGCCTCATATTGGCAATGTAACTGCACTGAGGCTGTAGTTCCTATAACCTGACCCTCCTCTCCACCTGCCTTCTTCCTTCCCTGTCTCATTTCTGTCTTGCTCTATATATCCCAACACGTGTACGTTATCAACCTCAGTTAACTTTATTCTTCATTCTCTCACATGATACTAATATTTATTATTTAACTACTCTTATAAACTGACCACTTTAAAATATACTGTCTTTAGCTTGTACTGTTTTTTTATAGCAACTTACTATATGTTTCATATACTGCAGATTAGTCTGTATTGCTTTTGTATAGATCCACAGCTGGTTCTCAGAAGGTACTACCTTCTGGTTCTCCACATATACTTTGTACTATGCTCTACATGTATGTGATCTGACAGGGTAGTAATGTATATCGATCAGATTGTACTATCTTTTAGTTCTCCACTGTATGGTGTTGTATTGAATTTGTACTATGCTTCACATTTTTTATGTTTATGTTTATTGTTTGTCGCATAATATACTATATATGTACTGTGTAATACTTATAATTTGTTTATGGAGCTTTTCTCCCTGCGCCTCCACTGAAAATGGGTTCACCTTGGCCCAGTGGACTATCCCGGTAAACAAATGTAAATAAATAAATAAAATAAATAATAGATCACAGATCAGAACACCCATGCAGTTATCCTTCTCCCAGAATAGGCACACCCATCCCTCCTTGCCATTCTTTCAGTCACCCGAGCCAGCATTCAGACTTGTGTCTGCTTGGCTGTAGGTGGGGCTTCATCTGTCTATACCACCAGAGTGGCAGGTTGGGAGACTCAGTGTAACCTTTAGAAGGGATGTTTTCCACAGGATAACATAGGGATATTTTTACTTGCTGTTTGCACTAGAGAAAGGCACTTTTGGATTGTGCATAGAAACAAGGAAATAAGTGATATGTGTTTTACTGAAATGTTATTATACAGTGGCTGCTATTGGTCTTAGCTGTGATCTTATGTATTACCCTTCATGTTTAATGCTGTTTCATGTATTTAAACCTGGTGTACCTCTGTGAATTTTGATTTTTATTAAAACTTCTTTGTGTAAGTTAAACATTTCTAAACTCAATAATGCTACTTTATCACTATTTTCAATGGATATTTTAATCATTCAACCACTAGTAGTGAACTGCATTTATTTATTAATTATATGCTTCATACTGCATGACAAATAAGGTATGAGTAAAGGACTCAAACATACTTATGTGGTATAAACCTAGAGATCATTTTTCCAGCCCATCTCTGAAGTGACAAGCTGACAGATTAGGAGATATAATTGTGTATCATAGTTCTGAGAACGGCTGTTATATCATACAGTTATTTGGCATGAAATACAGCCAAAGGTTGTCTTTGTTATCACTCAGTGGGCTCAGAATTTATTGTTCATCATACCTTGGCACACTCTTGAGTAAATATTTAAAAGTTTGACGCAGTCTAAAGACTATGCATTGCAGCTCCTAAATCCAGTTTTCTGCACTGCACAATAACATATGTGAGCGCATGTGCAAAGTAACCATATCTGGCATCCGAGCGTCAGACTGGTAATCTACTAACGAAAAAGAAAGGAGCTCTATGCTGCATATCATGGCTTGCAGTGAGAAAAGTGGCTGAGAATCCCGAAATGTTTCAGTGACACAGTATCTGAGGTACTGGGCTTAGTAATCATACTGTCTGCTAACTGGTTTCTGCTGGGCCTTAGATCATGCATTCCTGAGATACAAAACTGTACTTACTTACTATTATTTGAAGATAATGTTTGCTGTCTCTTTGCCCAATAAGTCTCCAGCATAACTTCTCAATGACTACCGTCCCATAGCTGTCACCTCCACTGTAATGAAGTGCTTTGAAAGGCTGGTCAAGGGCTATATAACATCAAGACTTCCTGAACTTTTGATGCACTTCAGTTTGCATACTGATCTAATCGTTTCATGGTAGATGCTATTTCATTGGCACTTCACGTATCTCTGGCCCACCTGGAAAACAAAAACTGCTATGTGCGTAGGCTATTCATAAACTTCAGCAATGCCTTCAAAACAGTCGCCCTCCAGCATCTGATAAAAAACTGGTTCAACTGTGTATCAGCACCCCTCTGTGTAACTGGATACTAGACTACCTTACAGCTAGACCTCAGATAGTATGCGTTGGCAAGAACACCTCGGAGAGCATCATTATGAGCACTGGGATACCACAGGGTTGTGTCTTGAACCCCCTGCTGATCACTTTGCTGACCCATAACTGCACCACCAGATACAGTTTGAATCACATGATTAAGTTTATAGATGACACAACAGTTGTGGGTCTCATCAAAAATCATGAGACGGATACCTAGTGTAAAAATCATGGCCTCAAGCTAAATGCCAAAAAATGCATAGTCATCCCCTTTGGAAAAAACAAAGTACCCACGAGCTACCACATAGGTGGTAGTCCCCTAAATACAGAAGGCATGGTGAGGGATCTGGGGACCCGGGTGGATAGTGGTCTCTCCTTTGATAATCACATTGCCAAAGTGGTTAGAAAATCCTTCTATGTGGCCCACCTAATCACAAAAGGGTTCACATCCAGATCAAAAGAAGTCATTGTGTCCCTTTACTCATCACTCCTCAGACCCATCATAGAGTACAATGCCCCATTTGGGATGTACCTTACAAGACACCTGCAATAGCTGGAAAGACCACAGAAGTACCTCACCAAGAGGATCACTGGCCTCAAACAGATGCTCTCTGCAGCTCAACTGAAGAAACTCCAGCTGTACTCAATTGCATACCGCCTACTCAGAGATGATCTCTGCCTGACATACAATATATATATGCACATATACATTAACACACACATACATACATGCACATTATACAGCATTAAGTTCTGCTTTCAGAGTTTGAACAAAACTTATATTACAAAAAAAAAAAAAAAAAGATAGACCATGCGTGAATTAAACAAGGAAGCCTTTATTTTTTACACTGAAACTAGTATCTTAACCATATGGGTCCTTACATTTCTGAAAAAAGTATGGTACATCCCTAAATACAGTATCCTACAACCTAAAGGCATGAATCATGAGATGGTAATGAAATATTTATTGTGATATGTATTAAGCAATTTCTTCTAAGGGTGTGAAGTTAGCGCTCCCTCATTCTTGCACTCATTTGTTATCATTTTGAGGTGTTAACAGTCTAGAATCAATAAGCCCTGTCATTTCGTGTCATGTAATTACAGAGGTTACAGTAAGCCATGTGAATTCAGGTCTTGTAATTATCAGAGTGCTGATTTCCTAAATTTCCTGGTTAGATGTTTTACATTTACGGAGGAATCTATTAATAGAATGACTTTTACTATATAATGTGAGCACTTTTGTCATGAGTTTCACCCTAAAGAGGCCAAGGCAGTACTTATAGGTAATGAGAAGGAATTGTAGGAATGTTACTTTAATTTATGTGGGGTTCAAGATTAAGGGTGGTATTCACAGTCGGGGCTTTGCATTTTTGAAGAGAAGAGCTGATTGGATATGCAAAACCAAGACTCTCTGCATGCATACCTACATGCAAAGGAGTTGTTACAAATGGGTCTATATTATATCCTCAAAGAGGCGTTCCAAGAAACGTGTCTTCATTAACACATAAACAATGAAAGCAGAAAATGCCAAACGTTCACATCAGTGATTTCTTTCCCTGGGAAAGAAATTGGTTGCCCTCAAAACATAAACACATCACTACAAACATAACAAAGTGGGGGACTTCGCCTCCCACATCCCCCAACATGGGGGGCTATGCCTCCTATACCCACCCTAAGTAAATATACCAACTCCAAGATCATACTACAGTGGGGAAAACGGCAAACTAACAGGGATGGCCAAGCGATTTCTTCCCCACGGAAAGAAATCGCTGATGTGAACGTTCGGTGTTTTCTGCTATCGCAGTTTAAGTGTCGATGAAGAGGGGTTCAATGGAACACCACTTCGAAGATATAATATAGACCTGTTGCAAACATGCCCCCAATTGCAAAATTGTGACATGCTTAACTCATAAGTGATAGGGAGACTGCTACTATGTTGCTAAAGGTCTTTACACATATGTGTATGAGTACAATTCATGGACATGAATCTAAAATGAGTTCATTTGCATACTGAGCATGTAAATAGCCCTAAACATATGCCAGTAAGCAGCAGCTTTCCAGGAAAATACAGAGATGCAAATGGACCTTGGTTTGTGTTTGTGCATACCTGGCCATTTTACTGAAGGGGTTGCTTGGGCAAATGTTTCATTTTGATGCTTAAGCATTTCTTTTTTGATATTTTAGTCAGGTAAGTGCATTTTCTTTCTTAATTCTTGTCAGGAAAGCTGCAGTAAACTCTCCACTTTTCTGCAGTTCTTTTATAGCTGTCTGCTAAATTATCTTGTCTTTTTCTCTCCCTAACATCCCCTCTTTCCTCTTGGACATACTCCTGAAGGGGCTGTTTATCTGAATGTTACATTTTGGTGCTTCTGCATATCAGGACATGTTACTGAAGGGGCTGCTTGGGTAAATGTTTCATGTAGGTGCTTTCATTTAGGTGCTTGTGCATATCTGGACATACCAATGAAGGTGTTGCTTGGGGAAATAATTCATTTGTGTGTCAGGGAACTGCTTGTGCATACATGGTCAGACTGATGAAGTGATCTCTGGGCAATGTGATTTATTGTGCCAGTTTAGTGCTTGTGCATACATAATACAAACTAATGAAGGGGTTTCTAGAAAAATAATTCACTTGTGTGTCAGGTAAGTGCTTGTGCATACTTAGACACACAAGTTCATGGATTGTAACTCCAATATCAAAGGTGAAGTATCACTTTTAACAACGGATGTGCATACTGCAGGGGTGTCAGACTATGAACTGCAAAACCACCTTATTAGCATACTATGCTTTGCAACACTTATTTACATCTCCTTTTTTAAGGACTTTCACATTAGTTTAAATGGCCTCTAAGAATCTAGGCATCAGGAATAATCACTATCGATTTTCTGCATGCGACTATGAATACTGGCCTAAATCCAATAAAAGAGAGATTTATTTCTTGAATTTGGTTTGGATATTTAAAAAAAACAGTAACAGCAGAAAAGGAAAGTTTGCTAGAGATATTTCAATGGGTAAAATATTAAGATTTCTAGAAAAAATGTTGGAAAGTGCAAAAAAAAGGCAGGATAGTGATTTGGAGGGAGACGTGGAGAAAATACTTAATACTGGATTTGAAGATGTGGAAAATACCCAAGGAAAGAGTAAAATGGAAAATATATTATGGAAAATATATTAAACTATGAGCCGAGTTAAAAGGAGAGGCAATAAAAATTACGAAGAAAAAAGATAGAATGAAAATGGGAGTCAAGCCAATTCTTCCGGAGAATTCTATTAAAAATACATGTTAAAGGGCCAATGTTATACAAGCAGAAAGAGCAGCATGAGGACAAAGGGACACCCTCAAATTTATTTTTCGTAGAGAGCAGTGACATTTTTGGAGGCAACTGGAAATCATTAGTGAGGGAGGGAATGAACACTATTCACCTCAGTGTGAATTCATATAGAGAATTAGATAAAAGGTCATTAAAGAGAATCATCCCTCTGATATGTCTAGCGTTATGCAGACTGGCCAGATTTTGCCTCATATTTTCTGTCTGTTCCTATAAAAAAATTGTGGTTTCTGGCAAGCTATTGAGGATTGCAATCACAAAATAATG
This sequence comes from Protopterus annectens, assembly GCF_019279795.1. NCBI lineage: Eukaryota > Metazoa > Chordata > Ceratodontiformes > Protopteridae > Protopterus > Protopterus annectens. Next base: position 167,201,513 of record NC_056748.1, read on the forward strand.
GCAAGCATTTGAGTTTCAGAGCTCTTATCATTCCAAAAATTCATACTAATGGAAACCCTGTTATTCTAGCAACTTGCTAAGTTTATAAGAACAATACTTAAAATTTGCCCCTGATTTTGGGCCTTCGTCTCCCCATTATTTTTGGCTTCGCCCAGAATGTGAGGAGTTATTACATAATAATAAATCAGTTATAATTAATATTATTACAAGAATTAAGTTTTGGTTGTTAAAAAAACTAAAAGGTTGAAAGGGTGCTGGTTTTATTGATATAACAATGACTTCTGTTTTATAAGAATGTTTTATGATGTTATGTAAATTGGGAATTTTTAATCAAGCAACTCTACTCTTTTTGAAAGTACTATATGATCTTTAGTACCCACCTGACATGCCACCAACTCAGGCAGTGGGGACCTCAGTTTAACATCTCTTCTGAAGGATAACAAGGCACATTCTGGATAGCAGCACCCCACTTATGTTGCTCTAAAGTGTTAGCTTTAAATTAATCTGAGCACCCGGTGTGGGAACGCAACCTACAGCCTTTTGTTCTTCGAGCACCGAAGGAAAATGTGCTGCTACCTGCTGTACCACTGAGAATGACTTACCTGAATACCTGCTAAGCAATACACTGCATTATCAAAGGATTTATCCTATACAGCTACTACCTGCTGTACAACTGAGAATGACTTACCTGAATACCTGCTAAGCAATACACTGCATTATCAAAGGATTTATCCTATACAGCTACTACGTGCTGTACCACTGAGAATGACTTACCTGAATACCTGCTAAGCAATACACTGCATTATCAAAGGATTTATCCTATACAGCTACTACGTGCTGTACCACTGAGAATGACTTACCTGAATACCTGCTAAGCAATACACTGCATTATCAAAGGATTTATCCTATACAGCTACTACGTGCTGTACCACTGAGAATGACTTACCTGAATACCTGCTAAGCAATACACTGCATTATCAAAGGATTTATCCTATACAGCTACTACCTGCTGTACAACTGAGAATGACTTACCTGAATACCTGCTAAGCAATACACTGCATTATCAAAGGATTTATCCTATACAGCTACTACCTGCTGTACAACTGAGAATGACTTACCTGAATACCTGCTAAGCAATACACTGCATTATCAAAGTATTTATCCTAAACAAGAACACAACAAAACCTTCTTCCGGAAACTACTTTCCTCAAACTATTTTTTTTTAAATTGTGAAACCATCCAAGATATTTCTTTCTTTCTTTGGTCCCACTAGTTTGACTATTTTCAATTAGCTCAGCCAAATTTTAAACCGACATGTAGCATATTAACTTAATTCAAAGCTTCAACTCCATATTTAGAAGTAATGCTGGCCTGCAGTTCAGCAGCAGTTTGCACTCACCTTTGTTATTTTAACATTCCTAGAAGACATCTCTTTAAATTCTATTCCCCTCCATTTCTATGAATTTTTTTTTAAATTGCTGTTAGCACATTACTCATAATTTCCATAAGTATTTTAATACATTTCATAAGGAAGACTATCAGTTCCAAATACTTAACTATCCTCTGCCACTTTAATTACTTTTCCTCCTCATATTTGGATATTGCAGTGTCTTCGGCCTTACCTTCATATTTCTTCACATTCATATTATCACTAAAATCATTGCAAAATATTGCAATGTACTGAGGATGTGCCCTCACCAAGTTTCTATTTCTGGTTTTATCTTCCTATGTTTTTACTTTAGCTGGATTACAATCTATCCATCCATTTCCAATAGCCTGCTTTTTCATTTACATGGTCACATGTACACCAGACCTTATCCTATCAGCCAATAAGCTCTAAACTTTGAAACTCATCCTACAGGGGGCACTGATCTACTGCAGAATGCACATGCATGCTCTTTCAAAATTTGATATTCCATACTAATAGAACACCCACAGGTCATTTGGAAGAATGGTAATCGTGGTACTTCACGTCTTTTAGAAGTGGGTAGAAACCAGTATATATGGAGATAATCCACACTGGCACAGTAAGGACATACATACTCCCCCCAGAAGGCACTTCAACTGAGATTTGAACCACTGAACATCTGCTATGAGGCAGAAATGCCATTTACTCTGCCACTGTGCCACTGCTCACCAGTATTTATTTATTTTTTTCCTAATTATTCTTTCTTCATATCGAAATATTTTGTGCTGATTTCCTTTTCCATTCATCCCACTTATCATGCCAAGGGAGTCTTTTCTTAACAATTGCCCTGTTTTCCTTCTACCCCATTTTCACCTCCTCATTTCTTTTTCCATTTACCTCTCAGTTCAGTTGTGCAGCTTCACTCTCCACCCACAGAAGATATATTTTGCCCTGTTGTAGATCCTTGTTAAATTTCTCAGTAAACATTTTAAATCCCCTTTGAACTGCTTCTATCAGATAAGGTTCAATGATAAACCTAGCCAGTGACCCCCCAGCAAACTTGTAAATAAAGTAGCTGCCCCAGTAAAGAAGATCCATTCTACATTACACTGACCATTGGATGAATATTTGAGCACCCAGCCAATCATAAAGTCTGGTTTTACAGGTGGCCAGTGTATTTTATTGTTTGTCATGAAACTGAAATACCTGCCATAGGAAGAGGATACTTTAGGTCTGATATCTATCACTCCAACAGGCTGAATTTATGATACATGAAGTTTAAAATCTTATGAGCTGGTATTCATAGTATTCTCAGTTTTCTAAAGGTCCATGACATCTAGAAAAATAAGATCTTTCAAAACATGGAAAGCTAGGCAAAGATCAATGCACAGAAACAATATATAAGACACAGTAAAGTGAACAGGGGGTTAATAAATGCAACAAACTTCAGTAGCATAGGTCTGTAATTATTTCAGTTAGGGGTCATTGGGGCCTTCCATGTTGGGTAAGGTGTTTGAAGAGATACACGCCAAAGGAGTATTCTATGTCTAGATATACTGAGGGAAGAACAGAGGGGAACAATGACTTCTTTAGATTTAGAAGATATTACTTTGGAAATTATCTAAAAGAAACATAATGATTTCCTTATTATGACTGATATCTGTTGGTCAAAGGATAGCTTTCTTTCAGCAAATGTGCTTAGATCCTTAGTGAGGATGTCAATGTTAAAGGGTTTTGTGTTATTTATTTTGGTAGTCGTGCTTCCAGTATGAGACTATGCATTGTTTTCATATTTAGTTGAGTCCAAGGTTAGTATATATGTGTCAAAGCCATGATCAGTCCCTTCATGGAAGGTCTGAGTGTCTGCAGAGGAACTAATAATAGTACCCAGTTTGCAGTCATCAGAAAAGTCATTACTCACACACCTTTGACATTTGCCTTAATGCTAGAAAAGTAGTTGGCAAAGAGGAGGGAGCCCAGAATTGACCCATGATGGACACCATCAGTGGCATTTCTTATAAAATGGACATATGACTCCCCCCTCCAAAAAATAATCTTCCCTATCTCCTTCCCACTAATTCTATACTTCCTCACCTTATGTTCTCCCCACTTCCTGCTACCCTAGGCCCTCTGCTCGATTCCCCTTCTTACGGCTTTCTTATCAACTTTCACTACTTTCCCATCTTCACATTCTCATCCTTTAATTTGCTCAACATATTGATCAGAAGCTTCATGGCCCTTGAAGACTATCATATGGCTTCTTCTTCCTCTTTCTACTGTGCGCATGGGATTGAGTAGAACACCATGGAAGCACGTTCATGACATCTGGACACCACTGGTGCTCATAATTCCTCCTGGCTGCACCATACTCCTGCGTGCTATTTCTGCAGTCCAGTTTAGAGCTGTGAAAAGGATCCTTAATGAGCTGTTGACTGCTCCTTCTTGACAAGCCACATTTAGTGTTAGTGACCACTTGGGTTCTTTGCTCCCAGTGAACAAGGGAGGGATGGCTGCCCTCGCACATGCACTGTTTCTGAATCCCAGGGTATGGTCATGAAAAATGAAACTCTATTCTAAAGTTAAATAGTTCAAAACTAGCATCATTTAATCAGCAAAGAATTAAGATCATCACATATAAAAGGACTATGTAGAAATTTACCCCAGGACTGCCCCCTGCACTACTAATAGACATAGGAAGTTGCTAAATGCTTTATTTTATGCATGGGTCCCTTCAAATTATCTATGATATGATCCTATTTATTCTCGTTAGGGATAATATGTAATTATTGAGCATGGTATGGGTAAGGCCAATCTATAATCAAATGGGATAGGCTGTTTAGAACACAAAAAGGGAAACTGACTAGTGTTAAAATGACCCACAAGGCAGCTAACCTAATACTATAAACCTATGGAATACATTAAGTAAAAATAGGGCTGTGGAATACATGGAGAAGAAATAAAGAGAAACCACCAGAAGAAAACATAAAAGGATTCATAGCAGAGCGTGTTTATTTAATAAAGCCTGTACTGTGTGAGTGCGTCACAGAGTATTACGGCTGTGTGTTGCTAAGAAACCTTATCCTCTGTTTCTGAGTTTGATTCCCGTATATGGTATGATACTCAGATTAAGTCAGTTAGCCACCAAACCTCACAGGTTGCCTCTGAATTATATGCTTGCCTTGTTAGTTTTAACAGGTTAACAAATAACCAAATTCTAAAAGTATGATACAAACTACAAAATGCAGTGATCCTACAGAAAAACAGTCACCATGCAAATGCAGTACAGAATAGGGCTAATGATTCAAAACATAAATGCAAATGATTTGGAGGTATATTTTGACAGCGTGTGCAACGTCGTTCATGTCACCCACAAACCATTTAGTTTTCAGGATTTATAGGATGATTAAGACTGAGGGAGCTGTGAAAACTTTCTCTGGGTTGCTGAAATGTTGCATAACTAAGCTACTAGCTTGAAACGGGTGTCATATTTTTCTGCTGAAACAGAAGTGCTTTAATAGTTATAATTAAAGTACTGTGTTTTGAAAACTGTGATTTTTTTTTCTGAATTTAATGAGGAAATAAGAAAGGTAAATACTTGATGTTTATGCAGAAGCAAAGCATAACATTCAGATAACCTGTTGCCTATTACAGGTTGATCAATTTCACAACAGTGAGAAATGAGATTCAAAGACAGCTGTGGATGCGATGAGGAAGAATTGATCATGGCTCATTAGTCTATTTCCTAATCACATTTTCCTAACCCTAGTGCTGTCAGACCTGTCAGCAGTAATGTTATCCCTGGCATCTCATACATTACTTTGGCAAAGTCACCCCCTCATTCAAAGACACACGCACACACACACACACACACACACACACACACACACACACACACACACACACACACACACACACACATTCAAATACACATGCACATATACACACTTGACAAAACATACAGACTTTTGATTCCTTACCTAACTTCCCTAGTGAGATCACCCTTGTTCACACACACACACACACACACACACACACACACACACATTCAAATACACATGCACATATACACACTTCACAAAACATACAGACTTTTGATTCCTTACCTAACTTCCCTAGTGAGATCACCCTTGTTCACACACACACACACACACACACACACACACACACACACACACACACACACACACACACACACACACATACACACATACACACATTTGTATGGATATGAGTATATATCCATCCCCCAACCCTACGTCTTTGATAAACATACCTGCAACATGACTTCTTCCATAGGAGTGAATCTGTGACAGCTGTCTTTTGATGGTGATCACATTTTTCTTCAGCAGTGGAAAATTACACAGTTGTACAATTCTCTGAATAAGACAGCTGCATAAACCAGGAGCTGCTGGCCGGCTGGGGGCACCACATGGCTAAATGTGCTTTACCTGTCTCCCAGACTGCCAGATTAACATGAGACCTCTGCCAACAGGAAAGCTCAGCAGTAGTGCAGTCTAAAAAACTATCAGTGTAAAAATATCCATGTTTAGGCTTTCCACATGAGGTAAGCCTTTATGAAAGTATTTTTTTCTGAATAAATGGAGACCTGAGAGTTGGTTATGCTAAGATGTGCGAAGTGTTCCTGTAACATGGACAACACAGGAGGTGTATCTGTGACATGAAGCACTAATTTGGCCAACTATTCTTCCTTGACCTTTGAATTTCAATTTTGATCATTAAAAGCAGATTATTGAACATCTTAGGAAATCCATCTGACACTATCTCATAGCTTAGTTCCAAACCTCAGTCATGTTATACAGGGAAAATATTTGCAAGTACCATTACAGCATCTTCCACAAAACAAAATAATATTATACAGAGTATACATTTTGTTTACGACTGACACCATGATGGATGAGCTTTGCTCCATTTGCAAGTGAAATACAAATGCATACTATTTCCTAGGTTTTATAAAATGTGCTTTGGACCCCCCAGTGGACACAAAGCCCTTATAGTTAGGAAACCAAATGTAATGATTTGATTTAAATATTGCCGATAAATGATGACACATTTTATAAGTGTAACTCTTTGCAATGCCATGCTCATCCAAGACTATATTAAATGGAAGTAAAAATCACTGGATGTGCGTTGCGCCTTAAATATTATATTTAACTATTCTATTGGAACTGTGTAATCATGTTTGAAAGTGAGTGCGTTTTTATCTGAAACAGAATAAAATGATATATGATGTTGTCTTCACTTGCATACAGTTCAGTATTATGCAATGCTATCAAAATTCTTTGTTAAATTACACTCAACCTAGTATACATTATACGTAGATCTGGGGGTCCAGTTATTTATCTAAGAAAGCAGTTCTAAAAATAATTTCTCAGATTGAAAACTGAGTATCAATACAACAGCATTAATACAGCCAGTAAAATATTTTCATCATGTTTCATTTATTTTTTTGTAATTCCACATCAAAGATGCCAGAATCTGTCAATGACATGCCAAAAGTTGCAGAAAGCAGTTGAACATATAATTATATTTGAGTGTGAGTTCATGGAAGCCTAGAAGCAAAAGGCAAATGTGTGGTATAAAAGTTAAGGCTGAAAACGTGTGCAGAAAAAATGTCAAACAGCACTCAGATGTGCTCTAAGAATGTAAAACTATTTAGTTCAGAAGGCTCATAGATAAGTGAAATGTTAGCTGCCCTTGTGGGCCATTTTAAGGATATACAATTTCCCTCAAAGTTTATATTCAAACCCTGTACCTTTGAGGTAAACACCTTAATCATTATGTCAACCCTCAATCCTTTCTTGAAGCAGTTAATGTATAAATGCTGCAGTTCAGTAAATCTCAGCCATAGTCCCACCTACAAGCAATGATCAAACAGGTGTGACTTAGTAAACCTCGCAAAGATGTAGATGCAAACTGATAGGACTGACATGTCTTAGTACAGATAATGACATCATAAAGACTGGCAAGTCTTAATCCATGGTCTACCAAGAAGAGATCAGATGAGTTTGCAGCAAAGATGAGCACCATGCACAGTGGTGTGATGCTGTAATTCCTGTAGGATTCTAGATCTCTGCTGTACATGTCATCCTTCTGTGGTGTATGTGTTCTAGATCTCTGCTGTACATGTCATCCTTCTGTGGTGTATGTGTTCTAGATCTCTGCTGTACATGTCATCCTTCTGTGGTGTATGTGTTCTAGATCTCTGCTGTACATGTCATCCTTCTGTGGTGTATGTGTTCTAGATCTCTGCTGTACATGTCATCCTTCTGTGGTGTATGTGTTCTAGATCTCTGCTGTACATGTCATCCTTCTGTGGTGTATGTGTTCTAGATCTCTGCTGTACATGTCATCCTTCTGTGGTGTATGTGTTCTAGATATCTGCTGTACATGTCATCCTTCTGTGGTGTATGTGTTCTAGATCTCTGCTGTACATGTCATCCTTCTGTGGTGTATGTGTTCTAGATCTCTGCTGTACATGTCATCCTTCTGTGGTGTATGTGTTCTAGATCTCTGCTGTACATGTCATCCTCCTGTGGTGTATGTGTTCTAGATCTCTGCTGTACATGCCATCCTTCCATGGTGTACATGCCACACCAGCTCCTATGTCACAAGTGTATCAGTGACAAAAGCTCTATAAGACATCCCAGACATGATTATAAAGTTATACATCCCAACAACTTACTCCTGTGTGATTCTAATTATCCTACCATCGACTGGAAAGCATACACAACCACAAACATGCTGTCTCAGTGGTTTGTGGACGTTTTCAATGGAACAGCAGTCAGCACACCCACAAGATGCTCAAATGTCCTGGACATGGTAGTCACTAACATGGGAGAGCATTACATCCCTCCTTCATGTGATGTCCTCCCTGGTAAGAATGGACCATAAATCAGTCTTCTTTGATGTAATTATAAGGCCAGATACCCCATCAACTTCAAAAATGCTTAAGACTTTTTGTAAGACAAATTACCTCTACTAAGTGATGGTATAAGAAGTTTCAAAGCCCCCTCAAATGCAGATAACACAGACTCCTATGAGAGATGTACAGCAATGCCCTGTGTACCACTTAAGCAGTTGTATAGGATCAGCTGTACCTAGCCAGAAAAAAACAAGCTGTCCTGGTGGACCCTAGTATAAACAAGCTAAACATCAAGAGACAGAAACTAATGTCAAAGAACAAGAGGGAAGTGGCTCAACAGAAGACAAAACCCATCTCTAGCTTAAACAAACAAATTAGAGATCTTGTCAAGTCCTCCAAAGCTAATTACAAAGAAAAAATATCACAAGGCTTTCTTTAACTACGTCCAAAATCTAAAAGGATATACCCAGCTATACAGTGAAGTTGTTGTGGATGGTACCACCTATACTCAACTCGAGGTAATAGCCAAACTGCTAGCTGACATATTTGGAACAACCCCCCCCCCCATCCCCACCAGTCATCCCCCAATGTACACCTGCCACCATTCCTCAGCCTATAATCTCAGGAGAGCAGGTCATCTTGGTGCTCTCCTGAGACCAGGATCTATCATGCACTATTGCAAATAGGCTAAAAATCTCAGCACAGGCGGAAACACTTAGAAGATACGCAGAAAAATATAAAGGAAAAGTAGAAAATAAGCAAGTTATTGATGATCCAAAAACGTTTTGCAGAGAATTGGGAAATAAGGTAAAAGGAACTGAAAGACCACCAAAAAAGAAGAAATAGATGCATTTTGGAGAAGTATCTATGAAGATCCTGTGGAACATAACAAAGATGCTAAATGGATAAAAGAAGTAAAAGAAAGAATAAGAAGTTTAAAGGTACAGAATATGAAATGGGATGAAGTAACAGCCAGAGAGACTGAAACAAAGTTAAGAAAGCCTCTAACTGGAAAACCCCAGGCCCAGATACAGTACCGAACTTCTGGTTAAAAGTCTTAACATCTTTGCACCCTGAACAGACACCAACCTGGCTAACAACAGGAAAAACAATGCTCCTACTTAAGAGTGAACCTGCAAGCTACCTGAAAAACTATAGACCAATAACTTGCCTTCCGACGACATATAAATTATACATAGGAATTGATGCCGACAGAGTTAATAGTCATTTAGAAGAAAACTCAATTATGGCAGTAGAACAAAAGGACAATAAAAGAAAGTCATGTGGAATAAAGGATCATTTGGAGATGCACAAGCCAGTGCATTTCTTTGTGCCGGTCCCAAGCCCGGATAAATGGGGAGGGTTGCATCAGGAAGGGCATTCGGTGTAAAACTTCACCAAATTATTCATGCGGACAGCAATAAATATTTACATACCAGATCGGTCGAGGCCCGGGTTAACAATGACCGCCACCAGTACTGTTAGCCAACAGGGTGCTGGCAGAAATTGGGCTACTGTTGGCCGAAGGAGGAGAAGAGGCAAAAGGCATGGCCAAAGGCAGAAAGAGAGGAGAAAGGCTAGGACTGTGGTGGTGAGGGTCGGAACTTTGAATGCTGGCAGTATGACTGGTATAGGGAGAGAGCTAGCCGATATGATGGCCAAAAGGAAGGTTGGTATATTGTGTGTGCAAAAGACCAGATGGAAGGGGAGTAAGGCTAGGTATATCAGAGGTGGGTTCAAATTGTTTTATCATGGTGTGGATGGGAGGAGAAATGGCATAGAAGTTATCATGAAGGAACAGTATGCTAAGAGTGTTTTGGAGGTGAAAAGAGTGTCGGATAGAGTGATGTTTATGAAGCTAGAAATTGATGATGTAATGATGAATGTTGTTAGTGCATATGCTCCACATGTTGGGTGCGTGATGGATGAGAAAGAAAAATTTTGGAGTGAGTTGGATGAAGTGGTGATGACTGTACCCAAGGGTGAGAGAGTGGTGATTGGAGCAGATTTCAATGGGCATGTTGGTGAAGGGAACAGAGGGGATGAGGAAGTGATGGGTAGGTATGGTGTTAAACAAAGGAATGCAGGTCAGATGGTAGTGGATTTTGCGAAAAGGATGGACATGGCTGTGGTGAATACGTATTTTAACAAGAGGAAGGAGCATAGGGTGACATACAAGAGTGGAGGAAGGTGCACACAGGTGGATTATATCTTATGTAGAATGGCCAGTTTGAAATTGATTGGAGACTGTAAAGTGGTGACCGGTGAAAGTGTAGTTAGGCAGCATAGGATGGTGGTCTGTAGGATGAAGTTGGTGATCAAGAAGAGGAGGAGGAGTGTGAGGGCAGCACCAAGGATCAAGTGGTGGAAATTGAAAAAGGGTAATTGTGAGGTGGAGTTCAGGGATGAGTTAAGACAGGCCCTGGGTGGCAGTGAAGAGTTACCAAATAGCTGGGTAACTGCAACAGAGCTACTAAGGGAGACTGCTAGAAAGGTGCTTGGTATCACATCGGGACAGATGAAGGATGACAAGGAAACATGGTGGTGGAATGAGGAAGTACAGGAGAGTATACAGAGAAAGAGGTTGGCAAAGAAGAAGTGGGATTGTCAGAGAGATGAAGAAAGTAGACAGGAGTATAAGGAGATGAGGTGCATGGCAAAGAGAGAGGTGGCAAAGGCTAAGGATAAGGCATATGAAGAGTTGTATGAAAGGTTGGATATTAAGCAGGGAGAAAATTACCTGTACCAATTGGCTAGACAGAGGGACCGAGCTAGGAAAGATGTGCAGCAGGTAAAGGTGATAAAGGATAATGAGGTAAACGTACTCACAAGTGAGGAGAGTGTGTTGAGCATATGGAAAGAGTACTTTGAGGGGTTGATGAATGAAGAGAATGAGAGGGAGAGAAGGTTGCATGATGTGGGGATAGTGAATCAGGAAGTGAAACAGATTAGCAAGGAGGAAGTAAGGGCAGCTATGAAGAGGATGAAGAATGGAAAGGCTGTTGGTCCAGATGACATACCTGTGGAAGCATGGAGGTGTTTAGGTGAAATGGCAGTGGAGTTTTTAACTAGATTGTTTAATGAAATCTTGGAAAGTGAGAGGATGCCTGAGGAATGGAGAAAAAGTGTTTTGGTACCGATTTTTAAGAATAAGGGTGATGTGCAGAGCTGTAGTAAACTACAGAGGGATTAAATTGATCAGTCACAGCATGAAGTTATGGGAAAGAGTAGTGGAAGCTATGTTAAGAAGGGACGTGATGATTAGTGATCAGCAGTATGGCTTCATGCTGGGAAAGAGCACTACAGATCCGATGTTTGCTCTGAGAGTGTTGATGGAGAAGTACAGAGAAGGTCAGAAGGAGTTGCATTGTGTTTTTGTAGACTTAGAGAAAGCATATGACAGGGTGCCTAGAGAGGAGTTGTGGTATTGTATGAGGAAGTCGGGAGTGTCAGAGAAGTATATAAGAGTGGTACAGGAATATGTACAAGGGTAGTGTGACAGCGGTGAGGTCTGTGGTGGAATTGACAGATGCGTTTAAGGTGGAGGTGGGATTACATTAAGGATCAGCTCTGAACCCTTTCTTATTTGCAGTGGTGACAGACAGGTTGACAGACGAGATCAGACAGGTGTCCCTGTGCACTATGATGTTTGCAGATGACATTGTGATCTGTAGTGAGAGTAGGGAACAGGTGGTGGAGACCCTGGAGAGATGGAGATATGCTCTAGAGAGAAGAGGAATGAAGGTCAGCAGGACTAAGACAGAATATATGTGTGTGAATGAGAGGGAGGATAGAGGAATGGTGAGGATGCAAGGAGTAGAGGTGGCAAAGGTGGATGAGTTTAAATACTTGAGATCAATAGTTCAGAGTAATGGTGAGTGTGGAAGAGAGGTGAAGAAGAGAGTACAGGCAGGATGGAGTGGGTGGAGAAGAGTGTCAGGAGTGATTTGTGACAGATGAGTACCAGTAAGAGTGAAAGGGAAGGTCTACAAGAGGGTAGTGAGACCAGCTATGTTATATGGGTTGGAGACAGTGGCACTGACAAAAAGGCAGGAGTTTGAGCTGGATGTGGCGGAGTTAAAGATGTTAAGATTTGCAGTGGGTGTGACGATGGTGGACAGGATCATAAATAACTATATTAGAGGGTCAGCCCAGGTTGGAAGATTTGGAGAGAAAGCCAGAGAGGCAAGGTTACATTGGTTTGGACATGTGCTGAGGAGAGATGCTGAATATATTTGAAAAAAGATGCTAAGGATGAAGCTACCAGGTAACAGGAAAAGAGAAAGGCCTAAGATAAGGGTTATGGATGTAGTGAAAGAGGACATGCAGGTGACTGGTGTGACAGAGCAAAATGCAGAGGACAGAAAGAAATGGAAACGGATGATCCACTGTGGCAACCCCTAATGGGAACAGCCGAAAGAAGATGATGATGATGTTGTTAAATAAAGTCATAGTGGAGAACTGTAAAAAGGGGAAGAATCTAAGTATGGCATGGATTGACTGTAAAAAACAATTTGATAGTATCCCACGTTCATGGATAAAAGAGTGCTTAAAATGCGTAAGATACACCCTACACTGATTGACTACATTACAGTCACCATGAAACAGTGGCAGACTACTTTGCAATTAAGCCATGATAAAGGACAAATTATTATCTCAGGGAGAAAAATTCAAATGGGGATATTCCAGAGTGACTCTGTCACCGCTGCTATTCTGCCTTGCCCTTAACCCATTAAGCTGTCTACTTAACAGCTTAGGTCATGGCTATAATTTGGCTCCTAGAAATCAACAAAGTGTAGAGACTTTTTATCTTCTCTTTGTCGATGATTTAAAACTATAGCTCATCAGATGAGGAACTGAAAGTACAACTGCAAGTTGTCAAAACTTTTTCAGATGATATAAGAATGTCATTTGGTCTTCATAAATGTGCAAAAGCAACCTTTAAAAAAGGAAAACTGCAGCACCAAGAAAACATCAGTCTGGGACAAGAATGTGATATAAAAGAACTTGAGCAAGAGGGATTGTACAAATATGTGGGAATTGATGAAGGATCAACAATAAAATATGAACAAATGTGAATAAACTTGGTAAGGAATGCTTTAGAAGACTTAAATTAATCATGAAAACAGCGTTGACATCTAGGAGCAAAATCCAAGCTATAAACCAACCTAACTTACAGTTTTGGAGTGATTGACTGGCCCCAAAATGTGTTGACTACATTAGATAGGAAAACAAGAAGGATGCTTCATGCTAACAAAATGATTTATAAAAAAATCAGTGTATACCAAGATTCTATCCGAAGGAGGGATGGACCACACTTGAAATTGATTATCTGCATAGATCTGCAATCATGGGACTCCACACATATCTGCTGACCTCAGAAGATCTAAATGTAGTAAAAGTTTTGAAACATGAGGAGAATAAATCTAAAATGACTTCTCTGCTTGAAGTATATCGCTGCCAAGCAGGAACTGATATCAGACCAGAAGTAGATAAAAATCAGGCAGCAACTGGATGTGCCAAAAAACAAAAGAAAGAATATAAGGCGAAGGACCAGATGAAAAGGCAAGAAATGTGGAAAATGCATAAATATAGTTCAGTGGTAGCTCGTGATATAGGAATGCAGGACTGTAGCCCCCCTCCCCCCCCCCCAGCTGTGACCACACAATGGTAAATTCCTATATTTCCTACATAACATAATCCAGACTGCTGCCTACACAGACCGGATTCAGTAAGAATGCAGAAGACTGCTAATTTCCCAGAAGTCTATGTGGTAGGACTGCATAGACTGGAAGGGGATCAGACTGCAAGGTCTGCAGTCTTAAATGTTGGAACGAGCAACAGGAACCGGAAATCAGACCATTCAGGTGGGTTGATGCCTTGGTTTGCTGTGTAATTATTATTGCTGCCTTGAAACTAAAGCTATGGAGTTAGCTGTCTGGGTTGCGGCTGCTGCTGTGAATGGAGTTTGCTGTGTCTTGAACAAACAGGTAGCTGCTGGGTTAACACGGCTGATTATTACTGCCATGAATGGAGATTTTGTAACTGCCTTGCCGTGTGTGTCATTATTGCTGCTGGCCTGGCTTAACTGCTAGTCTGTTATGGAATGTTGTTATTACTGCTGTGAACAGAGTTTTATTGCTGCTGGGTTAACTGCTACAGAGTTAGTTATCTGGGATGGAGTGTGCTGTGTCTGGGATGGAGAAGTGAACAAAGGTACAGGTAGCTGCATTAACACGGCTGGTGTGTGTGTGTGTGTGTGTAATGCTGCAGTTGCTTTATACTGGTGGCTAGAGAGAACCTGTGTGTGGTTAGAGATCAGGCTTGAACCCTGTACCTTGAGTGAAGGTAACAGCCTGAGTTCCCTACCCACCACCATTTGTGAACTTTTTGCAGATTTTTTTTTTGTCTCAAATTTTGTTCTCTTCTGTTCCCCATAACATCTGTGGTTTCTGAATGCTTAAATTCTTAGATATTTGATGGTGCAGTGGTAGCATTGTTGCCACACAGCTGCATGTTTCCTGGTTTGATTCTTGGCTGGGGTGCCTTCTGTATAGAGTCTGCATGCCCTCTCTGTGGGTTTGCTGTGGTGTCCTCCCATGTTACAAAGACAGGTGTCTGCATTATTTCTCCCTGGGCCTCTGCTAATATTGTTTTTTGTTCCAAGTCAGACTTTCCTGGTTAACAAATGTTAAATAAATAAAATTGGCAGGCATTTGAATTTTAGACTTCATATTCTTCAGAAAGTACATAATAACACACAATCTTTTATTAGCAATTTTCTAAGCTTATAAGATGAATATTTGAAATTTGTCCCTATTTTTGGAACTGTATTCTCCCATTATTGACTTTGTCCAGGTTATTTGTGCTAAGGTTGAGAGGTCTGGCGAGAACTGAATTCACTGAATATGTTTGAGGGCTGTATTCCCCCATTACTGGGTTTGTCTAGGTGTTTTGTGCTAAGAGGTTGACAGCTATGGTGAGAACTGAATTCACTAAATGGTAGCCATTTAAGTTTCAGTCTTCCTCTTTTTCATAAAACAACTGTTTTGGTTTAATGGTATGTTACTCTGAGTGTTTTGCACAGGGACCTGGGTTCAAGTCTGGGCAGTAAAATGTATGGTGGTAAAACAGCATATTTTTTTTTTTACTCTAGCAACTTTCCAAGATTATACAAGCAATGTTTAATATGTCCCTGGTTTTTGGGCTTTTGTCATCCCCAATAAATGTTGGCTTTTTCCAGATTTCTTGTGCTGCGAAGTTGAGAGATACAGTTGAATATCGAGTAGATTTTACAAGTAGCTGAGAGCTGCAGGGGAAGAGAAGTTTAGTGCTGCTTATGTTCAGTTTACTTGTGTTGTTAATAGCACAACAGGTAATGTACTTGCTTTTGATGCAGAAGACTGTGGGTTCTACTCCCACAGGGGGTGGATACTGCCATACTGAGAATGTCATCTTTGGCGAACATACCTAGTAACTATGAACCTGTTACCAGTTTGCCATTCATTTCCTATTGCAATATTACTAGCTCATCTTTTTTATGTAATATAGGTAATTTATTCATCAGGGGCAACAGGCACTTTATTTATAGATGAAACAATAAAATATAAAGTTGTTTGCTAGCAGCAACCTCTTCATTAGTTACAGATCTCTTTAATGTGGAATTATTTAGATGACTTACTTCTGCAGAGATTGTGCATATTTATTCATACTGGTGGATTTTTTATGATGGAAATGTTCTCAATTGGGCAGTTTTGTCATTATTGATGCATGCATTTTGTTTCATTGTTTACTGGAAAAATATTCAAAACAAATTTAAAATGCTCTCTAACAACTGTACTGTATTATACAAGGAATATAATTTAATACAATTGGGAAGGTGTATCACACAACACGTGTGTTTTGTGTGCAAGGGGCCTATCATTTGAAAACAGCCCAAAGTTAATCTTTATGCTAGCCAAATGTATTTTCTTTGAAGGTTGGTTTCAATGCTGTTTCAATTAATGTGTTTCAAGGGCAGAAAAGTTTTAATGCTAAGTCTGTTTTCATTGTGAGACTGCATTGCTTTGTTAAGCAGATGTCTTAGTGTTTGTGCTGTAAAATACAAAATAAAACTTTCAAATGAAATTCAAATCATTGTAGAAGTAAAGTAGTATGCACATTGCAGTGTTTATGGTAAATGGGGCGAAATAGCCAAGTAATGGGACATTGGAGTGGTTGCAGGGGGTGGCTCCATTTGAACATGATTTTGTGAGGGGGAAGGGTGGCAAACTCTGACAGCCCTGGCTCAGCTGAGCTATACCTCTCAACTGTCCAGATTTTCACAGAATGAATAGCTTTTTGCTTCTTATTTTTAGTTTGTCTGGCAAATCATTTAGGAATTAAGTCACTAAATAATGACAGACATTGAGTTTCAGACTTCTTAACCTTCAGAAAAATGCATGCCTGTTGTTCTATCAACTAAGTTTATACAAGAGCAATTTTTAGTACTGTTTGTATGTTCCCCCCAATATATTTGGCCTTGTCCAGATTTCCTCTGTTAACATGTTGAGAGGTACGTGCAAATTGCTTTATAGAATTGGGCATATCCAAACCTCTCAACTGTCCCTGATTTTGGCTCAAAATGTTGCTTTCCCTCTAATAATCCCTCCGCAAAATGGCAATTTTGGAAGAAAACATGGAGGATTTACAGTTAATAACTATAATAATCAGAGTTATAGATTACTTTCTTTCAGAAATGTATGTAGATTTGTTTATTTTGTCAGCTGCTCAAGCTAATAGTACTAATATTAAAAAGTGCCCCTTTGATAGGTTCCCAGCTGTATTGTGTGGCTATTTTATACTTCTGTATCAGATGTTTGGTCCATTTTTCATAAAATTGTGTTTTTTTGGCAAATTAGTGGCAAATCATTAAAGACTGAAGTTAGAAGATAATGACAGACATTTCAGTTTCAGATTTCATACCCTTCAGAAAATTCATACTAATGCAAGACCTACTATTCTATTAGACAGTTTATAAGAGCAATCTTTAAATGTTGTCCTTATTTTTGGGCCTTTGTCCCACTTCTGTGTATGGCTTTGTCCAGATTTCTTGCTCTGAGGTTGAGAGGTATGACAAATGTGTCAGAGCCATCGCAGTCAGCTAGAGACATTCCAAGTTGTGACATACTTGTTGCATCCCACTCCCCTATGTAGCGACTCTGGATGTGCCCAAGCAAGGCAAGAAGCAGTTATGCAGTTTAAGTGTGCAGAGTATCCCCCCCATCCAAGGTAGACACAAGTACTATAGTGGCTCTTCATCTGTCTTGCTTGATTTTGCAGAATGTTCTGGTTTTCTGTCATATTTTGATACTGTTGATTATGCTTCTTATTATTCAGAAAGTGCCCGTTGCTCTGTGTTTAAGTAGCAATGCTTTCATGACCATCAGGTAAGCTTGTCTGAGATTGTAAGATGCAAGTAAGCTTTAATAAACATACTGTTAAAGAATTACCAACATTGGAAGCCTTTTTGTTGTTGCCATGCAGAGAATATTTACATAACTAAAGTATAAGCCTCAGGTATTGAAATGTATATGACAGTATTTATAATAAAGGACAGAATTACAGTACTTTAAGAAGCTCATTACCTTTCTTAGAGACTTGCAGTCATCTTTGCAGGCTTTACCCATAAACTAAACAGAATGCCAATCTGTCATGTGTGGTCCATAACCTGTGCAATAATCCTTTAAGCAAAGTATCTTGAGCTTTATTCTTGTTTGCTCTTCATTTTTTACTTTGATCATGTTTTCCCAATGAAACAAGTAGATAGTTGTTGTTAGGCAGCAGATCTTTTTTGGATAAGAAACATTTTTACAAGTGGGGGTATCACAGAGATTGCTACTTTCAGTATGTTAGTTGGTACTTTTTATAAAGCTGAATATAAATTATAATTAGAACTGCAGTGCAAGGAGAAGTGGTTTGAGTTGAGTGCTGCTTGTCCTGTACTTGATGGATTTTGACTGGCATTCCAGTAATGTATTTAAAAAGTAATTTATTTTTTCATGCTTCACAGCCTTTTTGTTTCCATCTAGATATTAAGTAAGCTGTCATGCAGCCAATACATTGAAATATTTTTTTTCTTCTACACTTCACATTGTCTTGATTGGACTCTCATAATGACGGTTTGACACCCAGGGCAGCGTATTTAATTAAAGTTCCAGTTTTTGTGGTTTTAAGCATAGCTCCTCCCCTTTCTAGTTGACCACACCCATCCCCATTGGCCCCACCCATTCACCTGTCTTCTGCAGTCCCCCTTCGATTTGAAGTCACCAGCCACCACTGATATAGTTGCAACTATAAAAAACTTCTGGAAGAATCTCATGTTGATCAGGAATGAACACAGGAATAGTTAAGCAGAGATGAATTCAAACCAAGAGATGAAAGGTTAATATTGGCAACCCAAGACAGTGGGCTACATACACGCTGGTTTACAAAGTTCATTGAACATGTGGGAGAAACAGATAAATGTAGATTTTGTAAAACTGAATTAGAAACAGTTGCACACTTTGTTGCTGGTTGTGACACACTAATGGCAGAAGGACTGTATACTGAAAGGCATAATAATGTGACAAGATTGTTGCACTGAGGATTATGCAAACATTATGGGATTAAAGTGGCTGAATAACCCTGGAAATATGATCTGCAAAGCATCATAGAAAATGATGAAGTTTACATCACACTGGATCATCCATTACCAACAGTTCAAAAGACAAAGTAGATGCTAGAAAACCGGATATAGTGGTCCATGAAAAGAAGACAAAAGTAGCATTGCTCATTGCAGTCACCAAAACCAGTGACTACAGTGTGTTGCATAAAGAGAGACACAAAGTCATAAAGTATCAGGATTTGCAGGCAGAAATGAGAGCAATGTGGAAGAAAGATACCCAGACAGTACCAATGGTAGTAGGAGCAATGGGTCTTATAAAAAAGAATGTAGAATCCTATTTAGATATGTTACCAATACATGTAACTCCATACGAATTGCAGAAGGAGTCTTTACTGGGCTCTTTGTGGGTGCTGTGAAGAGCACTTTTGGCTGACATCAAAGATTGAAACAATACTAATTTCATGAACTTTAATCGCACTTAGACTTAGAAATGGGGTCCATTCCTGTTATGTCATTAGAAACCCAAAAGACTTGGAGAATTTAAAAAAGACAGCTAGACATCAACTCTTATATCATAAGGTGGGTTGCGAACTGGCTCTCTCTGATAGAACCCATACAGTCAAAATAGGGGACTCCACCTCTAACAGCAGACCTGTAACCACTGGTGTTCCACAGGGATCAGTCCTGGGACCTCTGCTGTTTGGAATCTATTTCTCCGAAGTACAAGCTAAAACCAAAGGACTGTGGCTGACAAAGTTTGCTGAGAACTGCAAACTGGGAGCAGTCATATAATCTCCAAATGATGTCAACATCCTTCAAGAAGGTCTTACACAAACAAATGATTGGTGCCAAAGTCATGGCCTATAGCTCAATGCAAAAAAAATGTATTATTATCCCTTTCACAAGAGCAATGTTCCTGCAAATTACCACATAAATGGCAACACCCTAAGTACTCACTCAGTGGTGAAAGATCTGGGCACTCAGGTTGACAGCAACCTTGCCTTTGATCACCATGTCTCAAAAGTGGTAAGAAGGGCATTCTATGTGGTTCACTTCATAAGTAAGAGCATTGCCTTAAGAAAAAGTGAAGTTATCACTTCCTTACTCTTCACTCATTAGTCCAATAATTGAGTGCAACACCCATTTTGGCATGTACCTTTCAAAGCACCTGCAGCAATCGGAGAGACCACAAAGGTTCCTCACAAAGAAAATTCAAGGTGTTCAGCAACTATCCTAAGTGGATCAGCTGAAATCACTGTCATTTTATTCTGTTTCATACAGACTACTCAGAGGTGATCCCTGCCTTGTATATAAGGCAATCTCTGTGCTTTACTGGAAATAATGCATATCTGCAAGTCAAATGGCACATGGGTTACTCACTCTAAACACCTAAACCTGGTATGGGACATCAACAGAACCTGCTGGAGGGACAGGTTTGTCTAAAGCAAAAGCAAAAATGGTAACACCAACACCACGATGCAGATACAAATCAATAAAACTTTACTACTC
The DNA here is from genome assembly GCF_019279795.1 of Protopterus annectens. NCBI lineage: Eukaryota > Metazoa > Chordata > Ceratodontiformes > Protopteridae > Protopterus > Protopterus annectens. The sequence continues at coordinate 167,221,958 of NC_056748.1, forward strand.
AAACAATGGTACTTAGACTTTCACCATAAGGCTTCATCAGGCAAGTGAATTCATATCACCATTACCTTATTTAAATACTTATTCATTAAAATCATGTGACATGAAGATAAAACATATTTAAAGAAACATTGTTGAAATGTATTCCTGATTTCTTTCAAAACAGGTTTTAAGCTAAAACTTTCATTCAAACCAGGATGTTGATGTGCTCTAAACCGTAGGATCCATTTATTCTCCTGTAACTCAGTATAATTAACCAAATCACCCCCTCAAACTGCTTTATAAATATTCTGCAGTATACAAAAGATAAAAATATGTGATGTATCTGTATGCTGAACATGCTGATACAAAGCATTGGTTTCCAACTGCCTTCTAATTTCTGATAAATGTTCACAAATTCTGTCCTTTAATCTTCTGTTAATTTTACCTATATAAAACGCATTACACTGTGTGCACATAGCTATACAAATTATATTCATAGTATTACACGTACCATGACTCCTAAAATAATTTTTTTTGATGTAATAGGATGTTTAAATTAAATTCCAGTGAAAATATATCTACAAAAATTACAATTAAAGCATTTTGTGTACCATACTTCTGCATCATATTGTTACTCAAACATTTATTTTGTTCTTTATAATATAACTGCAGTTTGAAATTAGCTTGTTTATTATAGCCAAAAGATAGTTGTTCCAACGACACATTTTTAAAGTTAAGTATATGAGTCATCATATACCTTCTTCTTCTTCTTTTAGCTACTCCTGTTAGGGGTCGCCACAGCGGATCAACTGTTTCCATTTCCTCCTGTCCTCTGCATCTTGCTCTGTCACACCAACCGCCTGCATGTCCTCTCTCAAAACATCCATAAAGCTTATCTTAGGCCTTCCTCTTTTCCTGTTACCTAGCAGCTTCATCCTTAGCATCTTTTTCCCAATATACTCTGCATCCCTCCTCAGCACATGTCCAAACCAACATAATCTTGCCTCTCTGGCTTTGTCTCCAAACCTTCCAACCTGGGCTGACCCTCTAATATACTTATTCCTAATCCTGTCCATCCTCGTCACACCCAGTGCAAATCATAACATCTTCAAATCTGCCACGTCAAGCTCTGACTCCTGCCTTTTTGTCAATGCCACTGTCTCCAACCCATATAACATAGCTGGTCTCACTACCCTCTTGTAGACCTGCCCTTTCACTCTTACTGGTACTCGTCTGTCACAAATCACTTCTGACACTCTTCTCCACCCACTCCATCCTGCCTGTACTCTCTTCTTCACCTCTCTTCCACACTCACCATTACTCTGAACTGTAGATCCCAAGTATTTAAACACATTCACCTTCGCCACCTCTACTCCCTGCATCCTCACCATCCCTCTATCCTCCCTCTCATTCACACACATATATTGTGTCTTAGTCCTGCTGACCTTCATTCCTCTTCTCTCTAGAGCATATCTCCACCTCTCCAGGGTTTCCTCCACCTGTTTCCTACTCTCAATACAGATCACAATGTCACCTGCAAACATCATAGTCCACGGGGACTCCTGTCTGATCTCGTCTGTCAACCTGCCCATCACCATTGCAAATAAGAAATGGCTCAGAGCTGATCCTTGCTGTAATCCCACCTCCACCTTAAATGCATCAGTCAATCCCACCGCAGACCTCATCACTGTCACACTACCCTCGTACATATCCTGCACCACTCTTACATACTTCTCTGACACTCCCAACTTCCTCATATAGTACCACAACTCCTCTCTAGGCACCCTGTCATATGCTTTCTCTAAGTCCACAAAGACACAATGCAACTCCTTCTGACCTTCTCTGTACTTGTCCATCAACACTCTCAGAGCAAACATCGCATCTGTAGTGATCTTTCCTGGCATGAAACCATACTGCTGATCACTAATCATCACCTCCCTTCTTAACCTAGCTTCCACTACTCTTTCCCATAACTTCATGCTGTGACTGATCAATTTAATCCCTCTATAGTTACAACAGCTTTGCACATCACCCTTATTCTTAAAAATCGACACCAAAACACTTTTTCTCTATTCCTCAGGCATCCTCTCACTTTCCAAGATTTCATTAAACAATCTAGTTAAAAACTCCACTGCCATTTCACCTAAATACCTCCATGCTTCTACAAGTATGTCATCTGGACCAACAGCCTTTCCATTCTTCATCCTCTTCATAGCTATCCTTACTTCCTCCTTGCTAATCCACTGCACTTCATGATTCACTATCCGCACATCATCCAACCTTCTCTCCCTCTCATTCTCTTCATTCATCAACCCCTCAAAGTTCTCTTTCCATCTGCTCAACACACTCTCCTCGCTTGTGAGTACATTTCCCTCATTATCCTTTATTTTATTTATTTATTTTTATTTTACATTTGTTGATGGGCTAGTCTGGCTGGATACATGTCCATTTTCAGCAGAGGCCCGAGGAGAAAAGCTCCACTATATACTAGTGACTTACAATAAACAAAAATATACAAACATATAAGCAATTAAAGAAATATTCTCATGTAGTATAGTAACAATGCAGAAGCACTTTAACAGGAACTAAACAATAGCGAGGAATCATTATCTCATAATATTAGCAAGGGTAGGACTGCTAAAAAACGAAAAAGAGAGAAAATAGTAACACGTAAAGAGTCTATAAATATTTACACTATTAACAAATTAGGATAAACATTTTGTGCCGGGGTACTAGTTTTAAGATAGAGATTTGCACAGTAGGGATCAGCATCTAGGTTCAATAAAAGGAGAGATGACAGGTTGCAGTAATATATCAAGTATAGGAGAAAAAATAGTATAGGAAAATTAATAAGCAGGTGGGACGCTAGGTGCACTACACTGGAGGGATAGAAGTAGTGATAGAGCCAAGTAGAAGTGAATGGAGAGGACTGCTGCACATCTTTACTAGCTCGGTCCCTCTGTCTAGCCATTCGGTACAGGTCCTTTTCTCTCTCCTTAGTGTCCAGCCTTTCATACAACTCTTCATACGCCTTATCCTTAGCCTTCGCCACCTCTCTCTTTGCCATGCACCTCATCTCCTTATACTCTTGTCTACTTTCTTCATCTCTTTGACAATCCCACTTCTTTGCCAACCTCTTTCTCTGTATACTCTCCTGTACTTCTTCATTCCACCACCAGGTCTCCTTGTCCACCTTCCTCTTTCCAGATGTCACACCAAGCACCTTTCTAGCCATCTCTATTACTAGCTCAGCTGTATTTACCCAGCTATTTGGTAACTCTTCACTCCCACCCAGTGCCTGTCTTAACTCTTCCCTGAACTCCACCTCACAATTACCCTTTTTCAATTTCCACCATTTGATCCTTGGTGCTGCCCTCACACTCATCCTCCTCTTCTTGATCATCAATGCCATCCTACAAACCACCATCCTATGCTGCCTAACTACACTTTCCCCTGCCACCACTTTACAGTCTTCAATCTCCTTCAGACCAGCCCTTCTACATAAGATATAATCCACCTGTATGCATCGTCCTCCATTCTTGTATGTCACCCTATGCTCCTCCCTCTTGTTAAATTACGTATTCACCACAGCCATGTCCATCCTTTTTGCAAAATCCACTACCATCTGACCTTCTGCATTCCTTTGCTTAACACCATACCTACCCATCACTTCCTCATCCCCTCTGTTCCCTTCACCAACATGCCCATTGAAATCTGCTCCACTCACCAGTCTCTCACCCTTGGGTACAGTCATCACCACTTCATCCAACTCACTCCAATTTTTTCTTTCTCATCCATCGCACTCCCAACTTGTGGAGCATATGCACTAACAACATTCATCATTACACCATCAATTTCCAACTTCATAAACATCACTCTATCCGACACTCTTTTCACCTCCAAAACACTCTGTTCTTTCAGAACAATACTGTTCTTTCAGAATAACCCCTACGCCATTTCTCCTCCCATCCACACCATGATAAATCAATTTGAACCCGCCTCCAATACACCTAGCCTTGCTACTCTTCCATCTGGTCTCTTGCACACACAATATACCAACCTTCCTTCAGTTCATCATATCAGCTAGCTCTCTCCCTATACCAGTCATACTGCCAACATTCAAAGTTCCGACACTCACTACCACAGTCCTAGCCTTTACCTGCCTTCATGAGTCATCATATACCAATGTTTCCTAATAATGCCCGGTATGTTATTGATATTGGCATCATATGGTAAGATACATCTAAATGCTCCATTGCCACTATTTCTATTTTTACACTAACTGGAATTATTACTACTCTCATTATGATGTCTTATATAACCTTCAGAAAAAATAGGAATTATTGTTCTATCCAAATCTTGTTTCATTTCTACTGTCAACTTTTTAACATTGTTTTCATTATAACCTCGATCCATGAAATCATTAGTCATGGTATCTAATTGCTCATTCATCTGATTATAATCCGTATTTAAGTGTGCAACACATCTAAATTGATTTTTCACAATATTATTAAAAATTTGTGGGGGGTGCATACTACCCTTATGCAGGTAGATATTTTTCTTAACATGTTTCTTGAATAAAGTGGTTCCTATAGTACCATTTATTTTCTTAAAGAGCTGCACATCTAAAAATTCAATACTGCTGTAATTAATATTATATTTGAATCTTAAAAATTCACTACTAGAATGTAAATAATCAACAAAGTCATAAAATTCCGAAACAGATCCACCCCAAACAAGGAACAGGTCACCTACAAAGTGTTTGTACAGTGATATATTCTTACTAAATCTATTGATTCGATCATTAAGTACATATTCATTTTCCCACTTATTTACAACTAGGCTGGCATAACCATTAGCCATCGGTGTACCCATTGCTACTTCTCGACATTGCTTATATATTGTTACCTGAAATAGGAACACATATTTGTCTCTAAACCTTGTCATCACAATAAACAAAACATGCTGGAGGGATAGGTTCCTGACCCAGAGACTACCCAGACTCTGGAATAGATTGCCCATACATGTAAAGCAGAGTGCCTCTTTGGACCTCTTCAAGAGGAACCTTGACGATTGGATGGGAGAAAGGAAATTCACCCCAGGGATCATGTCAGTCGCCCTGCTAGACAGGGGTCCAGGAAAGTAAATAATGTGGGAAGAAATAGCCAGGGAATTGTTATGGCTAGGCTTGTATAGGCCCTAGGGCTGATAGCCTAGTACCAACCTATGAACCTATGAACCTATGAACATTATTATTCAAAATCAAGTCTATGAGTGCACATAATGTTTTAATCTCAGTAGAATAAAAAATAGATAAAGGTACCAAAAATTCCCTTATGAAGTTTACACCTATATCATTTGGAATTGATGTGAATAAACTATCCACATCCAGGGTAACAAAATAACATGTCATGATGTGAACATTTATCAGAAATTAGAAGGCAACTGGAAACCAATGCATTGTATCGACATGTTCATCATACAGATACATCACATATTTTTAACTTTTGTATACTGCAGAATATTTATAAAGCAGTTAGAGGGGGTGATTTGGTTAATTATACTGAGTTAGAGGAGAATAAATGGATCCTATAGTTTAGAGCACATCAACATCCTGGTTTGAATGAAAGCTTTAGCTTAAAACCTGTTTTGAAAGAAATCAGGAATACATTTCAACAATGTTTCTTTAAAAATGTTTTATCTTCATGTCACATGATTTTAATGAATAAGTATTTAAATAAGGTAATGGTGGTATGAATTCACTCGCCTGATGAAGCCTTATGGTGAAAGTCTAAGTACTAGCGTTGTTTGAGCAGTAAAGTTTTATTGATTTGTATCTGCATCGTGGTGTTGGTGTTACCATTTTTGCTTTTGCTTTGGATTTTTTTGGATACACCAACTTTGTCTGCGAGGTAAACCTTTTTCTTATTGTCTTATGGGACATATTTGTCTCCCAGTGATTACCACACCTTTGGAACAGACTCCCACTTCACATCAAACAGTGCCCCTCATTGTCCCTCTTCAAATGCAGTCTGGACGATTGGATGGGTAACCATAAATTCACCCCAGGGGTTCCACCTGCGTCCCTCTTGGACAGGGGCAATAGGTGCTGATCATGGTAACAAGAGTAAAATTTAGCTAGGCTTGTAAGGGCCCTCAGGCCATTAGCCTAGTAACTTCCTATGATTCTATAATCCTATGAATAATTGAAGACACCATAAAGATTTCTCACCAAGAAATTACAGGGCACACAAAACAAGTCTTATGCAGCAAGACTGAACACCCTGTCACTGTATTCAGTCTCCTACATGTTGCTAAGGAGTGACCTGTGCCTAGCTTACAGGGCAGTCCCTGACCAAACTCTTATGGAAATGCTATGCATTCATAAATCAAACTGCAGGAAGGTCACTTGCTCCAGGGATCTTAATCTAGCCTCTGACATAAACAGGTAATGATGGAGTGATACATACATCTCCCAGAGACTGCCACTTCTCTGGAACAAGCTTCCACTTCATGTGAAACAGAGCCCCTCCTTGACCCTCTTCAAATGCAATCTAGATCAATGAATGGGTGATTGCAAATTCACTCCTGGGGTAGTGCCCATGACCCTCCTAGACAGAGGAAGTTGGTGTTAGTTATGGGTCTATATCATATCCTCGAACACTTAAAAAAGCGAACGCTGATTGATCAAACTTATTTTCACGAAACTGCAAAATATCAAAGCAGCAGAAACTCAAATTTTTTCCTAGGGAAAGAATTTGGTTGTCCGTTTCTGTTGCTTAGGTATTTTCAGTGTTATGGTGGAAAGTTACCGGTCAGATTCAGGTAAGTGTGCGATTGTGTGGATGTGAGTCTTAGGGTGATTTAGGTGAGTTAGGGTTAGGGCTCGGATTAGGTGTGTGTGCGATTGAGTGGACATGAGGGTTAGGGTGGATTTAAGTGAGTTGGGGTTAGGGAGCGGGTGAGGTGAGTGTGCGATAGTGACGGACCTTAGGGTTAGGGTTTGGGTTAAGGTAAGTGGGTAGTTAGTGGTGTGTGCATAGTTTAGTGTAGGGTTAGGTTTCAGATTTTAGGTGTATGTATGTGGATTTCTGTTTGTTTGGTGTGCTTGTGTTGTGTGTATGTATTTTGGATCAGCGATTTTTTTCCCTGGGAAAAAAATCGCTGATCTGACAGTTCGAGATTGTAAGCTTTTGCTTAAATTAGGTCGATCAATCAGCGTTCGCTTATTTAAGCATTCAATGATATAATATAGACCGTTAATTATCATAGACACTTACCTCTGAGAATTTCACTCACCTAACCACCAACAGTTGGGGCAACTTGGGATAAATATGCTTGGCTTGTAAGGGCTATAGGGCCATTATCCTAGTAACCCTCTATGAACTTATGAACATTTATGCTGACAGATTGCTTTTTGCAGCAGTAATGGTATCTGGAATCAGATGGAGCAGACAGATCAGAAGAAGTCAGGAATGGTATAGCATGTCCACTAACTGCATTGAAGTAGGTGTCTGGGTTTTCAACCAAAATAATATTTCTTGAGTTTTCAATTTGGTATCCACAGCAAATCAAATCGCATGTGCCATATGCTATAAGAACTTATTGAACTGATGTGACAGATCAGTAAATTCAGAATCCGACAGACTATAGAAGCTCTGCTGTGATAATCTTCATATCACTCAATGTGGGAAGCAGGTTTAGCTGCACTTTGCACAGATAATGCTGCATTAGTGGCACATGTATTGTGTTGGAATGAACAGAAACTACATCATTTACACTTATGTCACACACACTGCCAGACCATGTGTGAAAGTGGCAACAATCCCATCTGTTTCTCACTGATGTAAAGTGTAGAGCAGAGGAGAACATGCAAACATAGACTGTTGATCCATACATCAGGCTGAAAGGACAGTTCATGCTTATGCTTATAACCAGTTTGCTGGTCTTACTTGACCTCTGTGCCATGCAAGTAAGCCATGTGGTGCTCAGTTGGAGAATGTGCCATGCTGTCTAGTGTGGATACTATTTACATTCTATACAGCCACCAGCAGAGTTACAACACATTTTGATGCCTGAAGTGACTTTGCTGTCATTGCTACTATTAATTTGCATGATGCCTGTGAAGATATGTGAAGGCTGCCAGCCTAGGTAGGTAGAATTTTGTAAATAATTCCATGTCATTGTAAATAGCAATATAATCCACAGGCTTGTCATCTTAAATGTAAGAAAACTGTATTAAATGTTGAACTTCAAAAATGTAATCACAGTGCACTCTGCTAGAAGAAAGCTGATAAGTCAAGCATGGTATGACTGTTTGATCTCAAAGCTTGGAGAAATGATGTCTGGACTGAGGAATTCCTTCTATTGTTTTTAGACCAGAGTTAATTGCTAGATTTTACATATATAATGTATTTTATTGCTGTAGTTTCCTGGTCAGGTGCGAGATCAAAGAGATGTTAAAACTCTGAGTTTTTGTTAGCCTGGGAACCAGAGCAGAATGATGTAATCTAAAATGAGTCAGCAGTGATGTATTATTTTTAAGACTTTCTCAGAGAGAGAGAGAGAGAAAAAATCAGAGCATTTTGGATTTTGTCTGATGAACATCCATTCATCAGTACTCTGCCTTTGCTCTATATGTAAGTTTATTTAGAACTGTGATTGCTCTTAGAGTTAGATACGAATTTAGTCAGATTTAGTCTAGCTGTTTATTTATGTCAGACTATTCTACAGTATTATTTTAAGCATTTTCCAGTGATTTCTGAACTCTTGACTAGCATTGTGTTGAATTGAGAAGATTTGTCTTGTGTTTTTATTATTATTATTATTATTATTATTATTATTATTATTATTATTATTAAATATTTTTAAACCTTTCAACTGTGGCTGTTTTGTGTAGAGATAATTTAAGCTCTAGAGTACATTGCATGTATATAGTGATACTGTACAAAGCCACTCCAAATACGCCTTGCTGTTTGTCACACTTACTAATTAGATAATAATATTGCACAGTAATAATTGGACCCACTTTGGTCAGGGCCTTTTTAGTAGCTGATAAGAGTAGTTGGTGGCAATGATTACTACCTTACAGCCTGGCAGGAGGGGGCATAGTGGGAGAACCTGTGCCAGCCTTCCCCAGGAGTGTCTGTGTGTTTGTATATAAACCAAATCTCAAAGTGTGTGTGTGTCAGCTGCTTGTCAGGGACATGAAGCACTGGTTGGACAGAGAGGGCACTGGAGGTTTTGGCTCGACTACTTGGCTGAGATCTGTACCCTACAGTTGTGCCAGTGGGGAGACTTATTGGAGATCTGGAGAGAAAGAGAGTAAACAGTCTCAAACTGATTGTGATCTCTGTGTGCTCTTAAGGGAAATTGTGCTTTACTGTGTGCGTATTTGTTATACTTCCCAATGTAGATGGCCCTCACTGGTGTTAGTGGTGAGGATTGAGGCTCCTTGATTACTGGTCCAGTGCACAGGTGTCACAATGCCTACATTACCATAGCAAAGCATTACACAGTGTTCAAAACACATTGCATGAGCACCATGAGGAGGCTGAGGCTGGCGTAAGGGTTAAGGTGTTTTACTAACCGATGCAAGGTACAGGGTTTGATTCTCACCTTTTAGAGGAGTTGGCTAGGCTTCAAATGTCCCATATGGGCAGCTAGCCTAGTACTTGGTTATGAACTTAAGAACCTAATTATATATATTAAACACTTGCCCTTATTCAGCAAGCGTAGGTATGCCATGATATGGACAATAAAATCTTCTAGGAAAAAATTAATACATACATGGTTGATGACACTTCAGCCATATCCTACCAGTTGGTAATGATTATGGAGGATAGTGGGACAAGCAAAATGTTCATTACAAGGTTTAACTGAAGACAACTACAGATATATGCCATACCAATCCTGATAGTGTAGGTCAAAGTATAAATAAACTTGCTTTACTTTTTTTCTGCAATTAAGTCATATTCCTAAAACATTAAGTCGCCATTTGACTATGGACACTCATAATACTATCTGTATGATTTGATCCTGGTTATTATTCAATGTAATATTAGCATGCAGCATTAAGTACACATACTTGTATTGATTAGAAAAATCAGGGATACATTTTAAGTAATACTTTTATATATTTAGAAGATTGCTAGAGTCTAACGGGGTTTGCATTAGAATGCATTTCCTAAAGGATATGAAGTCTGAAAATCAAAGTGATAATAACAATCATAGCTCACAACTTTACATCTGTGAAATATGGAACACTACCTTTCATAAGAATGTGGGCCAAATAAGCACTTACTAATAACTTTAACCATTGCAGCAAGGTTAATAAATGTATTCATACTCCCAAAATTAGCTTCTCATGAACTAATAAGATCCAGTGGCTAAACACAGATATCTGGAGGCAATAGGAACAGGGAAAGTAAATGACCAGATGAGTATGGGGTGTAACACAGTGTAGGGCATGGTAGCGGAACTGATATGCTGGAGGACAATGTCACCGGGTTAAGAAAACATGGTCAGTCTAGGCCACAGTCCTGATGAAGGGGTTCACCATGACAGGATATGGGAGACATGGTCATTTGGAGTCACCATCTTGCTGTATAAGCTTCACAGCAGCAAACACCACATGTGTGCCTGTTGCATGACATGTTACAGGAGATAACAGGCCTCCAGTGCTCAAGATAAATGATATTCTTCCAGTGCAGGTCTGACTGATGAAAAGCATGTATAACATGCACATGTCAATGTCAGGCTGGTGGCACCATAATAGCACACACGGATGTTGTTACTAAAATGGTGTCAGGGACTGTGGACTGTCACAAGTAGTCATGCATCCATACACTAATCCACATTTGTAAAAACAAAAACAGGTGTGCATATCTTGTCATGGAAACAATGAACAGCTACAGTTGTTAAAGTTCAACACAGGGGACAAAATTGTCACTACAGCTTCTAAACACAGCCACACTATCACACATATGACATGAATATCCTTGAGACGGGTAATTCAGACATGACTTTCCATGACCAGGTGTGGTAGGAACTAGAGCAGGACATTAATGCAATGGGCAGCAATACTATGAAAATACTACAAGTGTATTTCTGAAGCAATGATAAAAGCAATGCACATGAAATTGCCAAGGAGGACCATTGACAAAGAGATATGTTATGGAGGTGAAGGATTTCCTGGTATCTCTCATCGAGAAAGGTGCAAGAATTCTCATATCTTGCAGTAGCTTGGGTGTGGAAAATGGACTGTAGACAATTGCCTGAGTGTCTGTAGGGGGGATACACCAAATTTGTAGTACCCTTGGACATTATTGTACATCAGATGCTTGAAACTATAAATGGTTTACTCAGACAAACACATATGCACATTTGTCATTGAGGGACATTGAGGTCCATCAATGACAATCTGCACCACAATGCACACAAGCACCAATAAGTTATGTATATGATTGACATGTAGCAGTCTGTATGCCACATGGCAGTGAGAGTCACAGATATGATGCAGCATTGTCGCAGGTATGTTATCTGTACACATTCACAGGTTTCACTAGTAGAAGGTCTGGCATTATAGATAGGAACATGCCTGATGTCAGTGGGTGACAAGTAAAGGATATAAATGACACCAGGCACATGCCAAGGTGCAATGACATACTGGGCCTGTCAGCAGTCTTAATAGTGGAGGGCATACTAGCATTATTCACAGCTGAGATGATGGTGGAAGAGAGAGATGAGCCTCCAGTACTCCCTGTGTTCAGTGCAAGATCTTCCATCTCTGTCAACCCCAACCAAGTTACATAGGTGTCACCATCACAGATAACATCAGGGATCTGTGCTTTCTCTAGAATACATGCATCCAACATATAGGACAGTAATGTAGGTGGCCGTCACTTTCATGAGTCCAGGAAATTCCAAGCCCTGAGTGTCTCCCTTGAAATCAGTTAATAGATGCATAGGTTAGTGATCCAGGCATAGAAGGCCACTAGTCACACCATATCAAAGATGTTAAGTATGCTGCATGGCCTATGTGAGGAACTGCAACTGCTTCAGGGACAGTGAGATATCCTTTAATGCATGTAAAGTGACATGGCATATAGGGACTTGGAGCAGACACACCTGTTGAGGGCACTCAGGACCCTGGGGGTGGCCATTCATGGAACAGCTGGCCACCATGGCCCTACTGGGGGATGGATGCACATTGCACAATCATGCACCAGAGTCATGCAGGTGATACATCCACCTTTTCATGGACAGATTTACTTCACACACTGTCCATGGCAACATCCAGCATTGAGTGACAAGTGAGGAAAGTAAGTACAAGAGCTGTTTTCCTCTAGGCAAATGAGGAAAGTAAGTACAAAAACTTTTTTCTTCCTCATTTGCCTAGAATAAAACAGCTCTTCTACCTACTTTCCTCACTTGTCTAGAGGAAAATATTTTTTATTCAGGCATGTCCAAGGGTCAGCTCCCAGTGTTTTCTCCTGTCTATCTGATGAATCTGGGCATCTTGGGGCAATGTAGCAATTGCCTCATGTACCCAGACAGCCCTCTCTTCCTATCACCCAACACTACAACCTGTGAGAGATGCACTTATCTAACCAAACTGGAGGCAAAGCTCTCTCCAACCAAGACTGAGCTTGACAGTCAAAAGGAGAAGGTAAACACTTGCACCACACCACACTCATCACATAGTCCCACTAAACCTACAGCACCAAAATCCACACACAGAAATACAAAAACATTCACAGAGGCTCTCAATAATAACCTGCCCAAACAACAGAGACCTCCAAAGCAGAAATGCAAGCAACCTCCACCCCCGACACAACCCAAATGACACATAGCCCACAAACACAGTGTGTGACTCAACCACAGCCCATAAGGCAAAACAATGTACCCAAAACACTAGTCATAGGTGACTCTATAGTCAGGCACACTGATGTTCCACTCACCAGGCTAAACAAGGAGAAGGTTACTGTCGGCTGCTTGTCAGGTTCCAGGATCCGCCACATAACCCATACACTCAGGTCACTCCACAACAAATACAAATATGACTCTGTCATTGTCCATGTTGGTGTGAATGACCTGAGATGTACGTCCCTGGACTACATGAAAAGAGACATGGAAGAGCTGTTTGATTTTGTAGCCCAGGCAGGTATGAATGAATGATGCCACAGTACAAGGAAAAAATGATTGACTTCAACAATTGTCTATGCTTTTGGTGTCATTCAAAGGGGATCCAGTGTCTGTCTGCCTGGAATGACATGGTCTACAGACCACGATGCTTTGCCAGAGATGGCCTACACCTGTTACCTCTGGGATTCCGGATACTGGCTAAGGCTCTTGCCACCCCTATAGTGCCCTTTTTAGGCAAGATTCAAATGACAAATTCACCACCATAACAGGTACAGGCAAGCAAAAACTGAGGGTAATGCTACTCAGTGCTAGAAGTCTAAACCTCAAAATGCACTCTCTCGAGGCACTCCTTAAAATGGAGAACATTTATATCTGTGCAATGACTGAGACCTGGTTCAAGGCTCTAGAGAGCACCCCTGCATTACCAGGCTATAATTCATAGCACAACTTTCGGCCATCTAACCTGGACCGGAACACTAAAGGCGGAGGTGTGTCCATACTCATTAAGGATATCCACACCTTCAGGCTAGTTGCTCAGCATAATGCATCCAAAATTATCCAAGTGCAACTAACTCTGGACAAAACTGCAATCCAAATTGTAGCTTGCTACAGATCCCCCATGATGCTCCAGGATTCCCACTCCTCTTTTCTTGATATACCGGAAAATATTAGGGTTCAACCAAACACCCTAATAATGGGCAATTTCAACTACCCCACCATTAACTGGGAAAACTACTCATGTACCAACTCCTTTGCTCAACTCTTTCTGAAATTCATAAATTCTAATGCCCTGGATCAACTTATCCACACCCCCATCAGGGGCAACAGAATCTTAGACATAGTCATTACCAATGTGAGTGACTGGTATTCCACACTTGAAGTCAACTCCTCGTTGGTCAGATCCGACCATAAGCTAATCACCCTAGATATTCACATCCTGCCCCCACCCCCCATTAAGGAAACCACTGTAAAAAATGTCTACAAAGCCAACTTTGTGCTTCCTAAGACAGAAGTAGTGAACTTCATGACACCCATGCAGATGGACAATACAGTTACGACTGCTGAATCATACACAAATGCACTATATAAGCACTTACAAAAGTGCATGGATCGTGCTATCCCTAACAGAACCAAGATGCTATCCTCCAAAAAAAGGAAGCCAATCTGGTGGTCCCCTGCCATAAATTAACTCTACAACAGAAGGAAGAAACTGTTGCAAAAGAGAGTACAATCCCATGAGTGGGGGAGCTCCCTGGTCAGCCTCAGTAAGAAGCTGAGAGCCCTCATAAAATCCTCCAAAGCTAGTTACGAAAACAAAATCACTACTGATTCTAAGGACAACCACAAAGCATTCTATAGCTATGTCAAAAATCTCAATGGCAACACCCAGATCTGCACTGAGTTGCAGCACAATGGCATGAAAATTACAGAACCACCTGATATTGCCAATATCCTGGCTGATAGGTTCAGTGCTAACTTTACTCCCCTCTCACCCCCTAAAGTGTCCATATCTATACCGGAAGAATGCAGAGACCCTGTAATCACAACTACGCATGTAAAAACTGCACTCTCTAAAGCCAAGAACACAGCATCCATGGGAGTGGACAACATCCCAGGCTGTGTTTTACATGAACTTCAGAATGAACTGGTTCCCCACCTAAGTAGCATGTTCAATCATAGCCTCACATCAGGCTTTGACCCACTGAATGGCGCACAGCAACAGTTATCCCACTCCACAAAGTGAGAGCCACCACAGACCCCAGGAACTATTGCCCTATTAGCCTTGAGCCTGGTCTGCAAGGCCATGGAATGTATCATCATGGAACTTATAAACAAAGACATTGGTAACCTTCAAGCTCTGGATCCCACCCAGTTCAGGTTTGTGAAAGGCAGATCATGTCTCCTGAACCTGATTGACTTCTTTGAAGCAGTCACCAAAGCCATAGATGAGGGTAAGGAGGTCCACACAGCCTATCTTGACCTCGCCAAGGTTTTCAACACCATCCCCCATTCTGGAATTATAGATAAACTCACTAAACTAGGTATAAATCCCTACATCACAAGATGGGTTGCCAACTAGCTCACTGACAGAACCCACACTGTAAAAGTTGGAGACTACAAATCCAACTTCAAACCAGTGACAAGTGGAGTACCACAGGATTCAGTCCTGGGTCCTCTCCTGTTTGGCATCTACTTCTTTGAAGTACAGGCTAACAGTAGAAGGTCTCTGGCTAATGAAGTTCACAGACGACTGCAAACTAGGAGCCATAGTCGAGTCTGCAAATGATGTGGACATCCTACAGAAGGGCCTCACTTAGACAGATGCCTGGTATCAGAGCCATGGCCTCAAGCTCAATGCCAAAAAATGCATTGTCATCCCCTTTGGTAAAAGCCCTGCACCCATGAACTACCACATAGGCGGCAGTCTGCTTAACACTGAAAATGTGGTAAGAGACCTTGGGACCCAGGTCGACAGTAGTCTCTCCTTTGATAATCACATCACTACAGTGGTCAGGAAATCCTTGTACATGGCACACCTCATCATGAAAGGGTTCTCATCCAGAAAAAAATAGGTCATTGTTCCCCTCTACTCGTCACTAATTAGACCCATTATAGAGTACAACTTCCCTTTTGGGATGTACCTCACAAGACATCTACAACATCTGGAAAGGCCACAGAAGCACCTCACAAAGAGGATTACTGGCCTCAAACAGATGCCCTATGCTGACCATCTCAAAAACTCCAACTTTACTCCATAACATATCACCTACTCTGAGGTGATCTCTGCCTAACATACAAAGCTGTGCCAAACCCAGAGCTGTTGGACATGCTCCTCCTAAAGAAATCCTCTGAGCTACACACTATAGGGACCTAAACTTTGCCATCACAATAAACAGAACATGCTGAAGGGATAGATTCCTCTCCCAGAGGCTTCTCATACTCTGGAATAAGCTACCCATCTATATCAAATAAAGCTCTTCATTAGCACTCTTCAAGAAGAATCTTGATGAGTGGATGGGAAACAGAAAATTCACCCTGGGGATCACTTCTGTGGCTCTGCTTGACAGAGGCACAGGAAAATAACTTCTTGGGTGGTGAAAGCCAGGGAACGTTGTTGGCTAGGCTTACTTAGGCCCTTGGGCCAATAGCCTAGTACCCACCTATGAACCTATGAGTGCATATACTTCCACAGTGGTGGTCAGCACTTATCAAACTCCACTGTGGATAGTCCCCACTGAGCAAAGCAATCAGGCTGTCAGGATTCAAGTCCATCATACTTCCTTGTAGCCCTACCATGAGCAACACAGATTGCTCCTATTCACGGGGTCATGTGTGCTGACATTCTACTGGAATACCACAGGAATCTACAGCAGGGTTCCAGTACATATACTCAACATGGTGCACCATACATTTGATGCTTCAGGGTCATATGCTACATCCAGCCATCATTCTATTTATGGCAACTCCATCCACTCTCTGAAGGATGTGATCTGTGAGTCGCCCAACCTCCTGTGTGGCTACTGCATCTGCTACCCATGACCCTTCCATTTATGTTAGCAGTACTGTCTTCTATCACTGTGCCCTGCACCATCTGTGTAAATGATGATGACTATGCCCTGTCCATACCTCTAGCCTGCGTGGGTATGGTAATATCTGATACATAGTAACCATTCAGTATTCTGTACTGCATAGCCTGGATGTGTTACTTCACGCATCAGTTATATTCTGTCTTATCTTTGTCATAGCTCAAACTTGTGGACTAGATGCTCCATCTTTGCTTGTGTCATGATGTGCTGCTCATGAGGAACCAGTGCAGCTGTTTCCACAAAAAACTCCTCACCTGACTACTCCTTCACTGATGCCACATATATGTCTGGCAGTGCTACAATGTAACAGTTCCTCCAAAGAGTCTTCTTTCATGGCTGCCACATGTATTTCTGACAGTGCTACAATGTAACAGTTCCTCCAATGACTCCTGCTTCACTGCTACTACATATATGCCTAGCCATGCTACAATGTAACAGTTCTTCCAATGATCCACTCCTTCATTATTGCCACATGTATGTCTGGCAATGTTACAATGTAATAGTTTCTCCAGTGACTCCTCATCCACTGTTGTCAGATGTATGTCTGGCAGTGTTACAATGTAATAATTCCCCCAATGACTCCTTCACTACTGCCACATGTATATCTGGAAGTACTACAATGTAACAGTACCTCCAATGACTCCTCCTTCACTGCTGCCACATGCATGTCTGGCAG
>NC_056748.1:167244345-167304049 GCF_019279795.1 Protopterus annectens
AACCCTATTGGAATGTGTCTGCTCCTCCATGATGCTACTAAACATACATAGAGTGCCATGGAAGGACACACCTGGATCACTTGGAGGATAGACAACTTGCGTCCTCCAAGCACCCCTAACAACCCTCCTGCATGGTACCTTACCCACACTTTGGCTACAGCGAGAGTCAGCAAGCACCGAAGCTGCAGTAACCAACTGCCCTGATCAAGTCTCTCACCCTGCACCAATCCAATATCTGAGGGCTGACTGGAATGGGTTGGCATATGCCTATTGGCTGTGTCCAATAGAGTTATAGGGGATGGCTGAATGTCAACCTCAGTGTTAGATTCAACCTCTGCACCTCCTGACTGTGCCTCTGTTTGTTAACCATCATAACCAGAGTCTGAAGATACTCTGGCATCACGTAGGAAGAGTCCTACAATTCTACTGTCAGGATCATCTGTGGTAATAAACAACAAACACAGGAAAGAAATTAATAGCTTCACTACTACAGTTCAATGTATACTAACAGACTAACACTAGTACCACTATTACAGACAGTACAGTAATACACACACAGTCCCTACACCTACATCACACATAGGGAAGGTGGTCCTGAAAGAAGTTAAGGAAAAGGCAGGACAACATCATTCCAATTAACAGTAACATGGTGAAAAACGTTTGGCCCTTTATATGTCCATTAACACTATGTTTAACAGAAACTTGAATGACACATCCACTCTAAGCATATGTGTAATGAACCAGAATGTGTTAACTGTATCAATCTGTAACTAGTCTGCCCCCCCAAAAATATTGTTAAACAAACTTAAGTGTTGCTGTCAGTATTTTACAATACAAGAAATATGTAACAATTGAAATAGGTAAGCCTATGTGGAAGCTCCTCCTGGGACATACTTGTCCTCCCTGAAGCAGCAGCACCAACATCAATCACATGCTGCCGTGAACTTTCCACTGAGCTTTCTGGATATATGACTAGGGACAGGAACTCTTCATTTGGTGTCAGTGGTGGCTCTGTAGCAGGCTCCCCCAGTACCCATATGTTCACAGACCACTACAGCTGCTCTCCTTCAGGCTGATTAAATCATGTCAGTGGCCCTATGACACACCTGATCATATGTCCTGCTGTGTCCCCCAACACTGTTGACATTGTCCAATATCTGCTGCCCAATTTTGATTCTTCCTGATATATCTCCATGGCTTCTCTCAAGCGGAAAACCACCATGTTGCCTAAATGCTTGTACAATGACACCATTCTCAGGGTCATTTAAGAGGGGGGGGGTTGCAGGGATTGAGATTCCTGGGTGCCATAGTCCTAGGTGACATTTTTATTTATTATTTATTTATTTTATTTTACATTTATTGACTGGGAGTGTCTGACCGAGCTAAAGCCCTTTTCAGCTGAGGCCTTGGGAGAAAAGCTCCAAATAATTCAAACAATTTTACAATTCCAAGGTAATTTCAGACACTTAAAAGCTGAGCATCCAAGTGCTCCAGATTGTGCGGAATGCTCCGCATTTAAGATGAGTGAAGCAACCATTCCGCTGTTCTGCATTGAACAGCTGTGGCTCTGCTACAAGGATTTTGATTGGTTTGTGTACCGCAATTACTGTCAATCGGCATTGCAGTATACAAATCAATGCAAATCTCTGCTGCCCTTCTGCATTACACAGAGTTGGCTGTGCGCTGCAGTTTTTGATTGGCTCATAGACCGCATTTACAGCCAATCGTGAATGCATTGTACGAGCCAATCGAGTAAAGAGTCTCAGGAGGACAGGAGCCTATGATAGCTCCCCAGTACTAGCCAATCACGTTCCGGGAAGCCTTTTTGCACCAAAATAATGGCTTGCAAAAGAATCAGAATCAGGGATTTTACTTTTTAGGTCTAATCTCCAGAAAAGAAGACCAGGAAGGAGCAGAATATGGGTTGAAGACTTCAGGAGAAGGAAGGTGCATGTTGTGGACATTGGGAGAAGGAAGGTGCAGATTGAAGACATTGGGACTCAGAAGCGGCCAGAACAGAAGGGCTGAGGTTTTATTTTGCTGCTGCTTGCTGCTGGACTGCCGGGATCATCATAGTTTGTGCCGCATTCATCGTGGTGGATTATTTGTGCTGCTGGAGACTTTGGCTAACTGTGCATTGAGCGGGTGCTGCGTACCTAGGCAAAGGTAAGTGTTTTAGCTACAATGGCAAGTGTTTTGTTTGAGAACTGGTATGCTAGCACAGATCTTGTTGTTCTAACAACTTTCCAAGTTTATAAGAGCAATGTTTAGTGTCTGTAAGTTTGTGCTGCTTGTTTCTAGTATGTCTCTGAAGTCTGCCAGAAACAGAGCTAAATGTATGCCAACACAGATGCTGTTATAAACTTAAAAAGTTGCTAGAATAACAGGAATATTTAAAGTTTGTTTTTGTACTGCTTGTCCCCCTAGGATTTTGAAGTCTGAAAGTAATTGAGCAATTGTGTGCCAACACATATCCTGTTATTCTAGCAATATTTGTAAGCTTATAAGACCAATATTTCAAGTGTCTCTATGTTGGTGTTGGTGTTGCTTGTCCCCCTAATATATCTGAGCAATTGCCATTTATTCTAGCAATATTTCTAAGTTTATAAGAGCAATATTTAAAGTGTCTCTGTTGTACTGCATGCCCCCCTAGTATGTCTTTTTTTCCAAAAACTGTATGCCAAGCCAGGACCTGTTATTCTAGCAACTTTCTAAATTTATAAGAGAAATATTTAAAGTGTTTGTGCTGCTTGTCCCCTAGTACGTCTCGGAGAGTAATTGCCATATTTTTTTAGAGAAACTGAATGCCAAGACAGATCCTGTTATTCTAGCAATATTTTTAAGGATTCTACTCTAGATATTAAGCTCTTCATTAGGAAATTGAATTTTACTTTACTAATGGGTAATAATTCCGCTTATACTGAATTTGGACAGCTGCATATATCTAGTACTTACAACCCCCACTCCACCCAGCTTTGGAAGTATTTGAAAAATGTTGTGAGTTAGATATTAGGCATGCTAGGGCAAATAATATATCAAATATTACAAACTCTAACTAAAAATGACAGAAGTTGAGTACCTAGAGTTTTTCAAATCCCAAAATCTCAGGTTTTGTAAACCTGACAAGGGTGGGGGGGGTTGGTTGTTTTCAGTACAGCAGATTACCAGGCTCGTATGGATGTAGTACTGCATTCTGATACATATGAACCTAGTTCAAGATCAGAAGTTAATACAGCCTACAAGTTAATTATGGACTGTATTGAGGAGTTTTATATTGGTAGTAGAATTGACCAAAAAATGTATGGTTACCTAACTATGTCATTTCCAAGATACCCATACATTTTTGGGATTCCTAAAATACATAAGTGTATTGATAACCCCCCACTTAGATTGTTGTTTGATAGCAGGGGGTCACCTACTTACTCCTGTGCTAAAGTAGTGGATAGTATACTCCAAAAGTATGTAGTAAAGGAAGCCCAGATATGTAAAGATTCATGTACGTTCCTTGAGAATATAAGAACTGTTAATTACAACGCTCACTTCAAGTTTTTGACTATAGATGCTAGAGATTTGTTTAGTAGTGTACCACATAACATTGCACTTGAATGGGTAACCCTTGCTTTAAAAAAACATAATGATCCCAACAGGGAAATCTATCTCATATCTGTACTTAGTGATCTTGTTTTGTCTTACAACTTCTTTATGTGTTATAATGATTTTTTCTTACAGAAAGTTGGAGTGGCAATGGGGTCGCCTTGTGGTGGAAGCATAACCAATTTAGTTATGGCTTACTGGGAGTCTGAATTTGTTTTTTCGAATCACAACCACTTCCTAGATACGTTTATTCATTACATTAGATTTCTTGACGACATCTTCATCTTGATAAATGAGAATGATGACACAATTAAATTGGTGTTACAATACCTCATTAGCACTACTAACTTTCTAGAGTTTACATACTCATTTGGGATAGACAATATTGCATACCTTGATGTACTTTTAAGTAAGAATTACTAGTACAATTGCTACACTGCAAAGGTTTTTCGCAAGAAAACTTATTCAAACACTTTTTTACACTTTACTAGTTGTCACCCCTTCTCTCAGAAGAAGTCTGTTGTCAAAGGACAACTAGTAAGAGCTGCTAGGATGGTCAGCTTGGACAATGACTTTCATGAGGAATGTGTAGTGCTTAAAAATATGTTTTTATCTCAAGGTTACCCTGAAGGTTTATTGGACAACCTAATACAGGAAGTCATAGATAAAAGAAGTCAGAACATTTACCAACCTTTACTCCCAGTTAATTGTGCTAAGTCTCAAGGCGACTCAGAACATGTGATTGATTGCAATGACAGTAGTACGCATGAATTAGAAGAAAATGTAGTCATCTGTGCAGATAAAATAAACACTAATTATTTTATTACTACATTCAGTACAGGTAGTAATATTTGTATTGACATAATAAATAAAAATTGGGAATTGTTTAAAATGTACCCCTTTATTCTTGAAAAATTAGGAGATAGACCTAAAGTAGCTTTTAGGAAAGGGAAGAATTTAAAATCTGTCTTGAATGGTAGTAAACCCTTGGTAACCCGTAATTCAGGGATGTTAAAGTGTCAAAATTGTAATTATTGTAGATACGTGGAAGAAACAACTTACTTTGAGTTAAACGGCACTTCTTATAAATTAAAACACAAACTTACTTGTAATTCTACCTTTGTCATTTATTTAGCTAGATGCACATTATGTCCCATTTTCTACATCGGGAAGACCGAAAGAAGACTTAGGGACAGAATATACGAGCATTTATATGCTATGAAAAAGTCTAAACTTGGCAACGCTCCAGCTAAACACACTTCTGTATTTACCAATCACACATTCAAATTCTTAGCAATTGATCAGGTTTGTTGTGATAGTAGGGGGGACCTAGACCCCTTAAACTGGAAGAAGCTGAATTAATTTGGCAGGTTAGGTTAAATGCGTATAGTTATCCAGGAATTAATGATTCATGTTCAATTTCAAGTTTGTTAAAATTGAACAGTCTTAAGAGATGATTTTAATGTTTTAGGGTCGTTAATTATGTTCATTATTTTATCACATTATTATTTTCATGACTACAATAATGAGTCAGTGGGTTCATTTATGTTTTTTACTATTAGACTATATATGTTCAGTCAATGTTTATTAATTATAAATATATACGCATACATAATCATTGTGGGTATTATAAGTTATATATTTACCACTTAATACTGTTGCTTTTCCCATTAATATGAGTTGCTTTGTATTTGTTATTCTGTTTTACGTATTTATAATGATATTCCAATGTATTGAGTATGTCTCTTTAAATAGAATGAGAAAGAGGTTCAGCATTTTACGTAGTAATTGGTACTCAATTTCAAATGTTTTTAAATGTCTTGTTGTAGTCTACCTTTTAACATTTCTGTGGAAGTTAGCTATTTATGCTGACGAAAAAGCGCTTTAAAACACTATTTTATTTATCTGTTTAATAAATTCTCTTTGCTGCTACTGCAGTTGGTATTATTCTTTATTAGTTTATTTGCTTTTTCTTGGTAATATTTCTAAGGTTATAGGATCAATATTTAAAGTGTCTCTCTAATATGTCTGTTTAGAAAATGTAGTAAATCTGATTTTTATTTTTGTAAGGTGCTGTTTCATTTACTTACGGTGTGGTTATGGTATTTGCAGATTATCAGATAAAGGTTTTGGATCTGGGAAGTGTGTTTTATTGAATTTTACAGATGTTCTAACATAATCCATGGCAATGGCACATTTCACGCAGTGTGAAAATAGGGTGTTCCACATTTTGACCATTTGTCACACATTGTTAGGGTGTGTGTTCCACATTGGCCTCTTAACATGTTGAGACCTATGCTTAAAGGTCAAAAGTCAAAAAAGAAACAATAGCAGTACTGTGTCACAATTAAAGATATAAATGTATAGGAAGTTACATGAAAAGCGTAGGTAGTTTGTTATTTAGATGTTATGTAATACATGGACTGTACCAGTATCTTAAAAGGTGTTTACAGATAAAGGAATGAGAAAGTAAGTGTAGAGTTGGCTGAAAGAAAAGGTACGGAGTAGGTTAAAAAGGACAGAGGGTGATTATGAGAGGGGAAAAGTAAGGAGAGAGGAGAAAAATGGTTACTTTGTTACATGGCTGTATTCAGGGAGCGTGAAAACAGTGGCAGGTCTACTGCCCTTTAAAGTACTGCTTTGTGGCTGATTTAAATTGTTTAGAATGTGCAAGGGTCCTGATTTCAAGTGGGAGTTTGTTCCATGCTATAGAGGAAGTGACCGCTGTATACATTGCACCCAGATTTAGACTTGGGTTTATAGATATATAATAGATCTTGGGTCGAGCTCCGGAGACGCCTTGTAAGAGAATAGTGGGAGATGAATGAGCATAGAGCTGGACAGTAGGCTGGCTGATATAGAATGGACTGTACGATTTGGGCTGAGAGAGAAGAAGCAGGTGAGGTAATTCATGCCAATTTAAGTATTTTAGAGAGAGACAGTGGTGGGATTTATAGGTATGTTAAGCTGTGAATCTGGCTATCTTGTGATAAGTTGAATCAAGCTTAGTAAGTAGAGAGGAGTTAAGATTTGTGAATATTTAGCAACAATATGTTAAGCAAGGTAGTAGGTAAGCATGCATGAGAGTGATCCTAGCTTCAGCAGTGAGAAATCTGTTATTTCTGCACAGAAGTACTAGTTTCTGATGGAGTTTTTCTGATACAATTATTTATGTGAAGGCCGAATTTTCACTGATTGTAGATAGTAACTCCGAGGAGTTTTTTGCTGGATTAGACTTAAATAGGGGTATTGTTTAGAACATTATGGAAAAGGAAGATTTGATGTAGGTAACTATTTTGGGGAGAAAGAGTAACAGTTTTGCTTTTTAGGGTTGAGGATGAGCTGATTATTGGAGAGCAATGCCTCAACTGAGATAAAGGATGACTGGGTAGCTCATAGGAGTTCAGAGGGAGACTTTGCAATGGTGATGACTGTAGAGTCATTGGCATATTGGACTATGAAAGACTGTGGGCAAGAAGACTAGAGTAAGCTGATGAAGATATTAAAAAGTAGTGGTCCAAGAATGGATCCTTGGGGGACACCCATTCTTACTAGAAGGGGAGTAGATAGTGTAGAGTGCCATCTCACAGACTGCAGTCTGTCAGTGAGATAGCTGGAAAACCATGCAACTTTATCCGGGCAGAAGTTGACATCAGGCAGTTTGTTCAGTAGCAGAGAGTGAGAAACAGTATCTAAATCCTTGGAGAGGTCAAGGAATAGACAAGAGATAAGTTTATAGTCATCTCTGGCTAAAGAAATAGTGTTGAGGAAGGATAGTAGAGCTGTGGTGGTACTATGTTTAGGTCGGAAACCATGCTGTGTAGGAGTGAACAGTTTTTCCTGTATGCAATATTGCATAACTTGTTTATGTATACATTTCTCCAAGATTTTAGAGAGGAGGAGAGTGGATAGCAATAGGTCTGAAATTGGATATTCCAGCCGAGTTACCTCCTTTGTGAATAGGTAGAGTGTAGAATTGTTTCCAGATTGATGGAACTTTAGATTCAGAGATGGAGCAATTGATTATGATAGATACAGGGAAAGCAAGAGAGTGAGCTATCTAGAGAAAATATGAAGGAATATTGTTAGCAGATACAGAGCATGGTTTTAACTTAGAGTAGAGTTTTGATGTAGGTAGTGGGAACAGGTTTAAGGGAGAAAGTGTTTGCAGAATTAGTAGTTGGAGAAGGTTCAGGGCAGTTAGGAGCATTGGTGTTAGAGGGGTTGGGGTTAAATAGCTTGGACATTGATTCTATAAAATAGGTGCTGAAGCAGTTGACTGTTTCTTTTGGTGAGTTGTCTGGGCATGGATTGGGTGAAGTAGGGTTGCTAGGGTGTAGTATTTGGTTTATAGTGTTCCATAATTTTTTAGGATCAGATTTTAGAGTTGTTGGGGTGGTTGTAGTAGAAATCTTTTTTGTCTTTATTGATGAGTTTTTTGTCTGATTTCTAAGTTCTTTATACCTTTGCAAGTCAGCAAAGAGTTTAGATTGCACCCGTTTTCCAAGCCCTGTCTCTGGAGTGAGTATTTTTAGATAGCCAGGGGGACATATTAGCTTTTATCCATACTTTCCAAAGAGGGGCTACTGAGTTTAAGATGTTAAGGAAAGTTGAGTTGAAAGCTTTGACTGCTTCATCAAGTGGGAGCTGGGTGAAGAAGTTCCAGTTTACTCTTGAGAGGAGGGTTTTAAATGTTTCCAGGTTGAAGTTGGAAAGTTTACAACAGATGATGAATCTGTGTGGTTTAGAGAGATGGTAAGTATACCTGAGCACTTTTATTGGTGAGTGGTCACTCAGGGAGTCAGGAAGTGTTTCTGGATTGTGGTATTTGGAGGGATTTGAAACAAGTATCCAAACTAAGGTGCTAGGACCATGAGAGTTATTTGTATGAGCTGGTTGAGAGATTAGTTGTGTAAATTCATATAGATTTATAAGATGTGGAGAGTTCGGATTACTGAGGGTTTGCCAATTAATATTTATGTCCCCAAGGATGATGGTTTCATTAGGGATGTTTTGAGAGAGATATGAGAGAATGTTTTCCAGCAAGGGAATGTTATCTCCTGGTGGAATGTAGATGGCCACTATGGTAATATAGTCATTGAGCTTAATGTTATCTGCCAGTACTTCAGCAGGAGTAAAGGATGGGATAGACTGCATAGGATGGGAGATAGTGAGGTCATTGGAGTAAACAATGGCAGCTCCACCTCCTTTTTTGTTTAGGCAATCTAGGCAGAGTATATTATATCCAGGAGGGAGAATATCTTTATCTAGGTTTTGTGGCTTTAGCCAAGTTTCATTTAGGGAAATAACATCTGGGGTGTGATTAGATATCCATGCATGATATTGGCTAACATTGTTGAGGATGCTTCAGGTATTTAAAGAGTAAAAAGAGATGTGTTTATTTGTTATGGATGAGTGGCATGAGTTTCACGAGGTGTTTAGTAGGGTGGCAGAGTGAGAGATAGGTCCTGGATTTGGGTGCATATCTCCTGATAAGAGGAGGGTAATAGGGTAATAATGAGGCTTCATTTTTAGTGCATAATAATGTACTTTGTCTTGTTTTTAGATGTTGGTGAGTGGGAGAGAGGAATTTGTATTTTACGGAGTTGAGTATTGATGGGAAAGATAGATGCATAGATAGCTATAGGTTGCTGTGAGTAAGAGAAGCCATAAGTATGGGGGGTTGGTAGGATCAGTATGAAAAGGAGATAAAAGTGTGGGAGATGGCATAATAGTGAGTAGGGGGAATAGTGGAAGCAGGACTAGAGTAGAGAGGACTGAGATATGCATGGTTGAAGAGGGAAAAGTAATATAGGTGAGAGTAGTAGGCGATGCTAATGGCTTAAGAAGGTTGTAATTTAGAAATAGAAAGTTGAGAAAGGTTGGTTGTCAATAGTTGGAAAAAGGAGTGTAGTAGAACTGGTTGATAGGTGCAAAATAGATTAGGAGAATGTTGTAAGAATTAGCTTTATTACCAGAAGGAGAGGGGTTTGATGGTGGGAGGAAACAGGTGGTTAGGTATAAAGGAAATTATATGGGGGGTGGGAGGGGAGCAAAGTGAGCCAAAGCACAGCGAGGGCAAATGGAGCGGGGCTACACCTGAAACAGAGGATATTAAAAAAAAATCTGCGAGTACAATTCTGTTAGAGGGGAACGGTATTTGCCAAATGTAAGGTGATAGAGAGTAGTCTTTCCCTTTTCTATTGTCCTGTTTACAAGAGGGTCTGCTAATTCACTGGGAAGGAGTTGAAACAGTAAAAAGTTATGCCAGACAATGTTTTTAATTTATTAGAAGGAGAATATTAAGAGTCGGGGATGGGGAGGGTGGATAACAGCAGGTCAGGAAGTTGAAAGGCTGGATGTTTGTGATATCGTGCTCACCGCGGTTAGCTTGTCTTAAAGAAATCACTAGTTTAAGTAAAAATAAAGGTTTCAATTAATTACGGCAGATTAACTTCTTATTCATACTTTATAATTGACTATAAAACACAAAAGAAGGATAATACACATAAATATTACATAAATAAAAGTCTGGCTTAGATATAACACATAAGTAGTAGTTTTTCAATATTACCTGTTGGAGAAACAAAAAACATTCAAGATATTCAAATATAAAAAAAGATTTATGTAGTTATAACATATCACAGCCACAAAGCAAGGGTGGTTCCCAAACAAGAGTTGTAACAATAGCAAAGCAAACCTCTTTATAAACAATTTTTGTTTGTGCCAACATAGAAATGTAACTTGGCTCCCTCCACCCCCAAAACAACAGGCAAATGACATTTTGCTACCAAGCAAAGGAATAAAACATCAGTGAACTGTTATAAGTGCTATCTAAGAAACTGTCCCAAAACCTGTGTGCACATTTACCACAGAACATTCATTTTGATGCAATTGATAATCACCTGTACCTGTTGACAGCACTCCCCTAGAGGTGTCTATGGGCCATCCTAAAAGGCTAATACCCCTGTGTCATTGACAATATAGAACATTTACATTTCACTGAACTAACAATAGAACAATGTAGAGAAACAGTCGTAACATTAATACTTGTGATGAAAGTTAATAAGGCTGTCCATCTGAGAAAGTAAATTGCCCTAACAAAAATGCCTATGCCATCAGTAAACTTCTAAGAAGTGCATACAGATAAAAGCATTTGCTAATGCATATATAAAAATATTTTTCTGAGTGACATTTGAGCATATCCAGTATATAACTGCAAAATGTAATCATACCTTATCAAGCTCAATAGTCTTCTGTGGAGATTAATCCAAAGTAATAGCAATCTTCTTTTGTGTTATCCACATAAACAAGGCTCCTCACTTTTGGGCTTCCTAGCTACATGGTTACCTTTTTATAGTGTAGATTCAGGCCTGCAAGCATGGTGAAGATGCAAATGCGGTGCATTAGAATTGCTGAATCCAAAATTCTTGGCTCCGTGTAGCACATGTAAACATAGAAAGATCCAAAGATATTACTGGTTCTTCAGAGATGTACCTGTATGAAGGACATGTGCCAGATTTATACATTCCCTTGTTTTTATTTATTGATTATTTATTGGCATTTGATAATTGGGAAAGTCTGACGGGGTAGGAACCCATTTTCAGTGAAGGCCCTGGGAGAAAATCTCCAAACTGTTACAAAACATTTTAAGAATAATCATTTTATAGTATAACATTTATACAAAAACAAATAGAATTTAAATAATTATACCAAGTTAGACATAATAAGAAAAAATTGGTTAAGAATAAATGCAAGTTATATGGCAATGATTTAATACTTAGAGAACTTTTATCCAGTTTATAGACAAAATTAAAGATAAGCTAGTATAATGCAAACAGGAATTGCAATATGGAGTGAGAGAAAAGCAGGCTTATATATTTAGAGAGAAAGCAAGGGGATGAAATCGATAGAAGTAAGGAAGTGAGTGAAGAAGGAAGAGTAAGGAGATGTAAGGTGTAACTGGCTATTTGTACATATTTAGGAATATAGTTTAGCTTGTGTTGAGCAAGAAGAGTGGCACCTTTTGGCTAGGAAGTCTTTCAGAATGGTTTTGAAGGATAGGAGGGGGGTATTGGTCTGATGGATAGAGATAAGGAGTTCCAGGTCTTAGCAACATGGTATGAGTACAGAAAACGCCCAGCAGATTTGATAGGTTTGTGGACATATAGGAATTTTTGGTTATTGAATCGTAATGACTGACGAGGAACATAGTTGTGTAGAATGCTATTTAGTGCTAGACAGGCAGATGGATTCTGGATAATTTTATAGATGGTAAGAAGCTATATGTATGTTATTTGATGGGGTAGTTCTAACCAATTTAGGCTTTTTAGTGCTATACAGTGGTGGGTTTTAAAAGAGGTATGTGCTGCAAATTTAGCGACTGTGTTATAGCATTGTTTAAGTTTTGATTTTTGTGATGCCTGATGGATAGTAAGGATGGTGTCACCATGAAGAAGAGCGGGGAGGAGATAAGTAGTGGCAAGGGTAGTTTTAGTTGTGTCACTGAGAACGTTTTTGCCTCTATAAAGCATCCCTAGTGTTTGATTAGTTTTTCTTATCCAGTTTTGTATATGCAGGTCAATTTTATCATCTCTAATAATTTGTTATGAGAAGTGACTTCAATGGTTGTATTATGAAGAAAGAGGATTCTAAATTTTGTTTATTCGTGGGAGAGGGATTTGGAGGAAAAAAGTGGTAGTTTGCTTTTTTTTTTTAGTATTGAACATAAGTTCTGAGTTACAAAACCATGTTTCAGTTGCTGTTAAACTTCCTGTGTAATTTTCTGGAGGTGTGACATTTTGTCAGATGTGCAAATGATTGTGACGTCATCTGCATATTATATTAGGGAGGCCTGTCCTTTGGATATGTAGAGGGTGTTGGTGATAGTATTGACAGCATCTCTATAGGTTCGAAGTGCAGTGTTAGTACTATGGGAAGGATGGAAGCCATGTTGTGTGGGGGATAAGAGTTCTTCCAGCAGGAGATAGTTTAGCAATTGTTTTTGAATACATTTTTCATGAACTTTGGAGAGGGAGCTAAGATTGTTATAGTTCTAGAGGTCTATATGTCTTGTAGAACACTTATTCATCTACCTATTTAACTGAATAAACTACTTGAAACTTCAGCAAGGCATCTTTGTTCCTCCCACAGGGAAGGTATCAGAGAGAGAGTCTCATAAATCTGCTAAAGTGATTATATCTGGACTAATCCTGTGTAATCTGTTTTTTTTTCAGAGTGATTGGATGTGGGATTCATGGACTGACCTATTTATAAGGATTGAGACAGGATAGGCAATGCTATCAATTGCTGTTTTAAGGTATTCACTTGGAAGGCCATCAGCTGAAGAAGAGCATGGTTTGATTTTGTTTGAGTAGTTTTATATAAGATGAGGGCATAGGTTTGAATGTGAAAGTGGATATGGTGACATGTGGCTGTTGGGCATGGTTAGGATTAGATGTTGGGGAATCCTTGGTTAGAAATGCTATACTATCGATGAAATAAGAGTTGAATTACATCCTTAATCACTTTACAATCAGTAATATGAATCAGTGTCATGCCAGGATTATCTGAATAAGGAGTTTTAGACCACGTAGGTAAATACTCGTTATCATGAAAACTAGTTTATATTTTCCATCTCTCAAGATAAGTACTTCTGCTGCTATTCTAATAAAAAGAAAACAAATGACCTTAAAATCTCTGTTTAAAAACATGTCCTCATGTATCATCACTTCATGCAAAAATCCTTATCCTTAGAAGTCAAAGATGTCTTAATCATCTGTGTTTTTAAAACATTTATTTTATCATAAACAGGATAGAAGAAAACAATGTAAATGCATATTGCACAAATAAATAAAACTAAGTTAAAATTAAATATAAATATATATTGTAAGAATGTAAATGTATATCGGGAAGAGATAAATATTTTTAAGATATTATGGTCTGATAATTGTTCTTTAACTAGATCAGTAATACTAATAAATGTTCCACTTCCTTTATCTATAAAAGCCAAACAACAAAAAATGTTCTGGAGTCTCCTGGTAGTAGTGAGAAAAGTTATTACAAAAAATTGGAACTTAAACTCATTTGCTACATTCAAAGATATTTTAAATACTATGCAAAACTGAAAAAAGTGATCAGAATAACATCTATAAATCATACTAAGACTTTCAGTGGTTGGGATAGCCTTGAAATGTTGCTATTAAAATACCGAGAGTCTTAGGTGGGGATTTAATAAACTCCATGTAAGAATAGTGCAAGTCCTACACATAGGGTACCATGGCTGTGTCTGCAGGTCCCCCTCAACAGCGCACCTTGCATATTAATGAAGGTGCACTAATGAGGGAGAGCTGTGTAACACAGTCACTGAATCAGTGTAGGGGGTGTGTTACAGTGTCTTGGAGATAAGTAACACACCCCCTGCACTGTCAAGGTGCCAGATGGCACTGAAATATAAAAGTTAAATATTTTATTTCCTTTTTTTGTTTGTGTGTGTGTTTGCATGGCTCGGCGCTTAGCAATGGACATGTGCCAGCCATCTAAAAATAGAAACCAGATGCTTTTAATTTTAACTTCAAAGGTCATGTTTAAACATAGCTGAGCATGTTTGCATGGAGCTGTGCAGTGCTCAGCAGTGCTTAAGCATAGCTGAGAGCTTTATAGAAATGTATAGCAGGAGTCATCATACCCATGTAGCTGAATGATTAGAGTCATGGGCCTGTGTGCTTTAGGTCAGTTTGATTACACAGACAGGCCATTCACCTTTTACATCTTATAGCAAAGTTTTATAAAATATATTTTTTTATTTTATTGATGTATATATTGACATATGTCAACTGGGTTAGTCCAGCTGGGCCAGAAGCCCATTATCATGGGGACTCAAGGAGAAAATATCAAGTTACACACAAGACTACAATACCTAAAATACACACTCCAAGATAAATAAATTAAAATACATAAGATCAGGAAATATAGAAGTGGAATTCTTTATTATTTCTTCTTTATTATTATTTACACATAATAATAAAGTAGTAGTAATGAACAAATAATTTTATTTTATTTATTTATTTTTTATTTTATTTTTTATTTTTTTATAAATGTGGTTTGCCCTTAGCTAAGCTCGGCTAAGCACTGCTAAGCCAAGGCAAGCAGTGCTTAAACAGAATCCATTTTAGCACTGCTTAGCAAGGCACAGTTCCACTTAGCTGGTTTAGGCACTGCTAAGCAAGTTCTGTTTAAGCAGTCCTCAGTTCAGCTAACCTGGTTTACACACCAAGCATTGCTAAATATTGGCAGTTTAAGCAATGCTCAGCTGAGCTCAGCAGGTTTGCATGGTGCTATGTGAAGCACCAGATTTTTAAAAATGGCCCAATGGTGGCAAAGGGTGGGAAAAAACATATTTAAGCTGAACAGGTGGGAATACAGCAAGAACCTGTTGGAGTTTGACCCATGCAGAAACTATGGCAGGAGTTGGAGAGGGTGTTCACTTCTGGGCACAGTGGTTAGGCAGTTTGGAGTCTGTGTTAATGGTTGGACTCCTTGTTAAAGACCATGACATCCAGCTGCTGCAGGACCAGTTCCAGGGATCGGAGTACAAGACTGAGGCCTGGGACCGGCTGGCATGCAACCTCACCAGTACAACTTGTATCCCCCACACAGATGAGCAGGTGCATCATCATTATGACAAACTGAAGCATAGGCGGGGGGATCTTCTGGACACCTGGGTCCAGAAAGCTTGGGATGGGAATGGCCCACAAGTGTGTAAGTATTGTATGCATTGTTTTACAAAATTCTAGTATGAATACGTGATAGACAGGTACGCCTAATGTTGTTTTTCTCTCCCCACAGCTGTAGAGGAGAGAGTACACAACCTGGAGGCCCATGCAGGGCTAATAGCCAGGTTGCACCATGAGTGTGGTAAGTACAGCTATATCTTGCAATCTATAGTTGTTGTTGTGTTTTTCGGCTTTTCCCGGTTAGGGGGTCGCCACAGCAGAACTCCGGTACGCTAATGATTGGCAGTAGATTTTTACATGCCGAGTTGCCGGCCCTGACGCACAACTTCAATGAAGGTACACCCATTCATGCATGTCTCCACACAGAAGACGCTCTAGCTGAGAATCGAACAGGACAATGTCTTACTGTGAGGCGACAACGCTACCACAGCACCACCACCGCAGTCTTGCAATCTATAGTAATATAACCAAAAAAAGAGTGCAATAGTAACTGCCAGTAGGTATATTCAGTTGTGAGTGTACAGCAATGAATGTGGTCATAGACCTGGACTGATATAAGTCAGTAATGCCAGGTACAGTTCAATACAGATGAAAGCATGAAACCTGCTAATGTTAAGGAAAGAAAGTTACTACTGCATTAATAATGTTAAATGAATAAAAATGTTTGCTGTATTAATAATGTTAAGGTAATAAAGTACAACTGTAGTCATTATGATAAGGGAATAAATTCAACTGCATTCATAATTTTTAGGAAATAAAGTTCAATCACAGCCACGATGTTAAGGAAATAAAGTTCAACTGCATTCAGAATTGTTAAGGAAATAAAGCTACTACTGCATAAATTGTGGAATAACAGCTGTCTTGTAACACCTGCATTATCTAAAGTGTTCATCAATAAAGACTGTTAGGTGTATACCAATCACTGTTTCATGTCACCCCTAATAAAGCTGTGTTGTGCAAAATGTGAGTATTTTAGGCTGTTGGTCAAAACATTGAGTATTACAAGTGTTGTTAAGTAAACACGGGAATAATACCATGAAGTGTCTGAAGGTTAGCTGCTAAAGAACCGTTGTGCTAAAGTGTAGATGTGGAGCTGTACTACAAGATATAAGCATTACGATATTTGTTATGCATTAAGATCTGAACCTAGAATAGTAATGGCTAAGGCATAATAGTATGTTTATCTAAGGATTGTCTTGAGTTAACCATTGCATTTAGGCTATATTCATTCCTGATCTTAGTTATGCTGCTGCAGGCAAGTATTTAACTGTAATAGCTGTAGACTGCAAATATACCATCTGCAACTGTATATGGGTAAGGTAGGCAATCCAGAACACCAATATGGTCTGTACACATCACACATATTCCCATCCACTAGGGGTTAAATGTGTACACCTAAATTCCAAGTATTAGTACACAGTTCACCTACTATCTCTGTCATGCATGAATCTCATGTCTGTGTGTTCAAGTGTCACTGCAGTCTTGTATGACACTCGACCTCTATTACCCGGTCACAGTTTGTTACCAGGTGAGCTCTAGGCATATATTAGTCAGTCAATATTCAGAAGTGGCTCAGTAGCTCAGCTTGATAAATGCTAGATATGCTATATATTTTGTCACACACAGACCGGGGTTCAAATCCAGGGATAACTACTACTAAATATTTATAGAAACAGTTATGTATTGCAAACAAATGTTCTCCCCACAGGAATTACAGGAAAATAAATGGCTGTACTAGCTGTTCGAATGGGTTACTAATTTGTGTGTTCAGATGTACCAGAGTGTTAACAGCATTGCTTAGCAAGGTGATAAACTGCAGTAAATAAAAATTCAGCAAGTGCAATACTAATACAAGTTATTAAAACACATAAAACTGTTTAATCTTGGTAAGGCTGTATGCCTGGTGTGTCTGTGAATGTCTGCTGACAGTCTAACCCCATGCCTGCCAAGGATGGCATGATAAGCATAAACTCTCTGTACTGTGCATAATACATGCCTCTCAAGTGTCACGCTGTTACTGACTATGATCACTGTTGCCAAATCCCTGAGACACAGATTTAACAGCCCCTTGATATATCTCAATAGCACAGTCACACTACATCAGTCCACAGCAGACCTTGGTTGTCATATGTGTTCCCCTGACATTTATTTATTATTTTATTTATTTTACATTTGTTGACCGGGTTAGTCCAACTGGATACATATCCATTTTCAGTGGAGACCCGGGGAAAAAAAAAAGCCCAGCACAGAGGTACATAAAAATATAAAAAAAATATAACATAATAAGGACATAAAATTGAGACAGGCAACATTAAAAATACAAAAATATAACAGTAGGTATAGTCCTCTGTAGTTGTGTACCTGTAGGTGTTACAGCTTGGCCCATACTGCCTCATGTGGATAGCTTGAGATGTATGTAGGTGCTACAGAAGCTATAGGGCACTTGTATACATTAATTAAGGTTAGGCCTGCAGAGTATATAAGAGTTCTGTTGCAAACAATATAGCCTATACTGGTAGTAATGTCATGTATTTCTCTCTTCCCCCATCCTTTATCTGCATCATAATTTATTATTCTTATACATCGGGTATGGTTTGCTTTTAACATATGTTGTTCTCAAAATGTTATGTTGGGCCTTTTGTTTTATAATTGTTATGTATCACAATGGTTGCATACTAACATATCTTGTTGAATTACCTATGTTCTTGGCATTATGCCATAACTCTAACTGACAACTGACATGCTGTTACAATACTGACTGTTATCCCAATTATTGCTGTGTTTTATATGCCTTGCAATGTCATGTTACTGGGTTATGTGATTTCTTCTGGCATGCTGTTACAACTAACCACACGTTCTTTTCATTACTAACCTATACACTTTGAAAAACCTCAACACCATAGCTCAACTGCGTAGGCCAGTTCCCAGCGATCCACCTAGCCTACTTCAGCCAGCTGTGGCACTAGGTCCCAGTATGTTTGGGATGCAACCTGGAGCTGCCCTTTCCACTGGTCCTGCACCACCTATGGGTGGAACCACCTCAGCGTTTGGGGCCAATCCCGGGAGTGGGCACAGATAGGGAGTGGTCACCTATCGACAGCTATCAGGGATGGTGTGTAGGATCATCCAGCGGGGTTTGGATGAGCACCTGTGCTGGATTGAGGGCAAACTGGCCAACTTGGAAGGGCAGGCAGGCCCCGGTGCCCAGCCCCCAGCACAGCCACCTTCAGGGCCATGAAGGAGCAGTGGTGACTGCCCATGGTTGGGGAGTTCAGTCCCACTGCTGCCATCTGGGGGCACTTGGTTCTCCAATTCCACAACACCCTCCCCATCCAAGGTGTTTATCTCCCTCATGTGTCATACACCACCCTGCCTGCTGTCTTATCTGTCTTGTCTGTTTGCAAATGCTACCTCTCCTACCCATATTACCTTACCACACACACCTATATCCCTTCCTCAGCATTCCAGTCTCTCCTTAAAAAAAAAAAAAAAGGCATCTATCCCACAAAAAAATATCACCCTATACATAGCTCTCAATTTCAAATATATATGTACATATGTTTCATAGTCTTGATTTAGTATTGTGGTAGGTCTATAGGATGCAGCCTCAAGTGAGTTTTCCCCTTTCTTCCTTTCTAATGACAGCAATCATTTCTTTTTCAGGAATCTGGGCAGGACTTCCACTTCCACATTTTGTTAAACAATTGTTTTCCAAACATTCACAAACTTCTCCTTCCTTAATAATCAGACCTGCATAAGTAGTCCATCACTACCCAGAGTTTTATTTCTTTTCTGCTCTGTCAGGGCTTTCTCAGTCTCCCCCTCACTTATTCTGTTCATTAAAATGTTCCTGCCTCTGTTCCTCAATTTTCAGTAATCTGCTGCTCCACACAGGTTGCACCATTAACAGATTAGCACCGTCATCAGATGAAGTTCTTCACAAGTCTATGAACTAAATTGCCAGTCTATTAACGGTATAATCTTGGTGGAGTATCAGTGATTATTGGTGCATTTTGTTTTTCTTCTTGGTTGCTGTCAGCGCTACACACAACTTCTAAAATCAACTGCCCTTTTTGTCTTTAAGTCTTCTGCTTCTTTCTACTGAATTTGCTCTCTCTCATCACTTATATATAACCTTTCATACTATTCCTTAAATATTTTTAAAATCTTGTCTGCTGTCTCTTTTATTTCTTGTGTTTCATCTTTTCTGAGTTTAGCTATTGTTCTTTCTACTTTCTGTTGCCTTAAGTGAGTGGCCAATGCCCTTACTGCCCTTGGTGTCATGGACTCCTCTAATCCCATGAGGGTCACTCCCTGTCTCAATATTATTTGATCCTCCTGTCCTTTGTAACTGCCTTTTTATTTCTCTTGTTCTTTCTTTTTCTTGTTCCGACAACATATGCCCTTTATGTTACAGTCGCCTTAAGCTTTTGTTCTCCTCATCTCGCTTTTTCCTATTCAGCTTGTTATTTTTCTATATTGTCTCCTTTATTATCATACAAATATCCCATTTTATTTTCTTCCACTTCCTGGCAGTTATTTCCCCATCATCTTTCAGCTGCCTGTTTATCTTTCCTTTTATTCCTTATTAAACGCATCCCTTCACTTGGTAACTTCAAATGTTTCACTGCCCACCTTACTGAATGTTGCCCATTCTGACTGGAAAAGCACATGATCTGAGTAAAGCAATCGGTCACTATTTTATCTATCCTAAACCATTTTCTCCATTTTGGACTATAATAAGTGTAACATGGACCATTTGGGCTCCAGTGCTCATTGTCCAAATGTACACTAATTCCATCTGCCCTAACAGGGA
Organism: Protopterus annectens; assembly: GCF_019279795.1. Classification (NCBI taxonomy): domain Eukaryota; kingdom Metazoa; phylum Chordata; order Ceratodontiformes; family Protopteridae; genus Protopterus; species Protopterus annectens. The sequence continues at coordinate 167,264,491 of NC_056748.1, forward strand.
TCTTATACCACTTTCTGTTTCCAACCTGTGCCTTACTGGCCCTCCTTCTCTCACTTCTCCTTTGGATTACATCATACTCCAGTCCTCTGCTATTATTATGAACTATTCCTATGTTTGCATTGCTTTAAGAATTATTTGCCAATCAAATTTGAGCTTGATCCAAGGTGAAATATAAACACCTGCATGTGTTACATTTTGTTTTTCTATTGTGCCTTCCAGACTTACGACACTCATCCCCGAACTGTCCACTGCTCCACATCAGCTTTGGCCAACATGATCACCCCTCTTCATCTCCCTCCCTTGTATGCATTATATGTTAATATTTGGATGAAATTCCTCACGAGTTTTCTATGCTCATTATCATCCAAGTGTGCTTTCTGAATTGTGATTCTACCCAAGTCCTGCCTTTTTAAATATATCAATATTCTTTCTCTCTGTTAAAGGGATGTGCCATCCCATTTACACTGTAGGAGCAGATCTGAATCAATCTTAAGGGCAGACAATATGTCTTTCATTTCCTGATACTTGCCTCTACCTTCAGCTTCTACTCTGACCCCCTTTCTATGCAGTGTGACCCCTCTGTCTAACCTTTCCTTTCTTCTTCTTCTTCTCAGTCCCACTTCTCAGTTATTTTCTATGTTTGCCTTTATAGAAGACGTCTCTGACAATTTCTGTTTCATGGGTAAGGCCTCAACTACCAACCATAATCAGAGAGTATTAGCCCCTCCTTATGTCTGAGCATTTGCATTTACCTCCCTGCTCCCATCCATCATTTTGCTCTTGATCTGGTCACGTAATACTATCATCATAAGTAATGAACACTCGCCTATTGTTATTTCTGTATACTTCATTCTCCTTCATGTCCCCTCTTTCCACTAGAGTCCTCTAAATTATTTTACCTTCCACCCCTTGTTTGTGTTTAGATTCCTGCATCAGGGGATCTCCAGTCATGTCAGCATCAGTGGGTCCTGACCTACCCTGGATACATATTAAATAGCATGAAGCATGATTTAGCCACATCCATAACAACACTGTTCAGTCTCAGCCACACCCCTAACAACACTGTTCAATCTCAGCCTCCATACTTGTTTTGTACCAAACAAATGGACAACAGCTACAGCCATTCCTTGTATAAAAGATGACCTTCCTTGAATCTGTGCAATTGCATACCCATATGTCTGACCAGTCTTGTATAGCAAAGCCATGGAAAGACTTGTCACTGAACTAATCAATGAGGACATAGGGAACCTCCAAGCACTGGACCCATCTCAGTTTGATTTTGTTCAGAGCAGGTCATGCTTACTCAACCTTGCGGACTCTTTGAAAAGGTCACCAAACCAATGGATGAAGGTAAAACAGTACACACCACATATCTCAACCCGGCCAAGGCATTTTACAGAATCTCCTACTTGCTCAGAGTCGTAAACCTAAATAAACTGGGAATAAACTCCGACATCTTGTGCCAGAGTGCCAACAGACTCTCGGATAGGGTGCAAAGGATCAAAACAGGGAAGCTACCTCTACAAAGAGACCAATTACCATGGAGTCCACCAGGGTTCTGTACTGGGGCCTGTCCTGTTTGACATCTACTGCTCTGAAGTAAAAGCCCAAACCACAGAGCTCTGCCTGAATTAACTTAGCCATCCTGCAGTAAGGTTTGTCTCAAATAAGTAACTGGTGTCAAAATCATGGATTGAAACTAAATGCCAAAAATTTATTACTATGGGACTGGACAGTGAAATGGATATTTAAAGATAAAGTTAATAGATTTGAGAGGTGTACAGATAAAGAAGATTAGGAAGCATATGACAGGGTGCCTAGAGAGGAGTTGTGGTATTGCATGAGGAAGTCGGGAGTGTCAGAGAAGTATATAAGAGTGGTACAGGATATGTACGAGGGTAGTGTGACAGCGGTGAGGTCTGCGGTGGGAGTGACAGATGCATTTAAGGTGGAGGTGGGATTACATCCGATCAGCTCTGAGCCGTTTCGTATTTGCAATGGTGATGGACATGTTGACAGACGAGATCAGACAGGAGTCCCCGTGGACTATGATGTTTGCAGATGACATTGTGATCTGTAGTGAGAGTAGGGAACAAGTGGAGGAGACCCTGCAGAGATGGAGATATGCTCTAGAGAGAAGAGGAATGAAGGTCAGCAGGACTAAGACAGAATATATGTGTGTGAATGAGAGGGAGGAGAGAGGAATGGTGAGGATGCAAGGAGTAGAGGTGGCGAAGGTGGATGAGTTTATATACTTGGGGTCAATAGTTCAGAGTAACGGTGAGTGTGGAAGAGAAGTGAAGATGAGAGTACAGGCAGGATGGAGTGGGTGGAGAAGAGTGTCAGGAGTGATTTGTGACAGACGAGTACCAGTAAGAGTGAAAGGGAAGGTCTACAAGAGGGTAGTGAGACCAGCTATGTTATATGGGTTGGAGACAGTGGCATTGACAAAAAGGCAGGAGTTAGAGCTGGATGTGGCAGAGTTAAAGATGTTAAGATTTTCACTGGGTGTGACGAGGGTGGACAGGATTAGGAATAAGTATATTAGAGGGTCCCCCCAGGTTGGGAGGTTTGGAGACAAAGCCAGAGAGGCAAGATTACATTGGTTTGGACATGTGCTAAAGAGGGATGCTGAGTATATTGGGAAAAAGATGCTAAGGATGAAGCCACCAGGTAACAGGAAAAGAGGAAGGCCTAAGATAAGATTTATGGATGTGGTGAGAGAGGACATGCAGGTGGTTGGTGTGACAGAGCAAGATGCAGAGGACAGGAAGAAATGGAAACAGATGATCCACTGTGGTGACCCCTAACAGGAACAGCTGAAAGAAGATGATGATGACAGATAAGGAGGATTAGATGAGGAATCTGTTCTGTGTTTGATTAACAAGTTAATTTATATATTAAAGTAATTACTGTGTTGAGAGTAATATTCAGATCCCTGTATGCATTATCACAAAAAGTAAAATGTTTTATTTTGACTTTTATATACTACTTATTACAAGCACATATCTTCTACTTGTTGACATGACACAGTATCCCTTTGAAATCTAAGGTCACTAGAATGTCTGGAGTAGCCATTTGCCAGGTTTTTAGCTGCAATAAAGAGAAGGTATGGTGATATGGGTTTATTGATTAGGGCTATGTTAACTGCTCTTGTGGGCTATTTTAAGTTTAGCCAATTATCCCATGTGAGAATTAAACTCTGCACCTTCCATCTGTAAGGTAAATACTTTAACCATTATGCCAACCTCTCACCCCCTTTCATTCATATTTAAAAATGTTCTTTGAAAATTAACACAGAGTGGCAAGGTAATTTTTGGTCAACCTCATTAAAAAAGGGGTGGATGCTGGAACAAATGTTTGGAAAAAATAATGATGTGCAATTCTTGTTTGCTTCCATTAAACAGTACACATTCTATAGCTTGATTTTTTCTTCACATTTTTATTACTGGAGGATATTTTTGAAATGTAAGTCTTTCATTATTCAGGTAATTCTCCAGTGTTATATTAGAGCCATGTAACACAGAAGTAACTAGGCTTTAACAAGCAGATGTTGTGTGGTCTCTGTCAAAGTATAACAGTTCCACTATTAATTGCTGAAGAAGCCACAGACAGATGAACACAACCAGTTGCGATTCCTAAAAGATGAACAAAAGAAAAAAAAGATATTTTTACAGGGAAGTAAGTCTCGGGTACCGCATGTGGTTTTTTGCCCTCATACCCTTTTAGGTAATGTCACAGTTGCCCAACCACAAAGAAAAAAAAATACAAAAACGATGACTCACTGGGTGCTATTTCACAATCAGTTCCAACAATGATTCTCTGTGACTATTGGGAGCGGGTCTATATTAGAACACTGAAAAGACCAAATGTCGAACAGCTTAAAACCTGAAAATGCCGTTCATCTAAATCACTTTTGTGGGGGACTGCACCCTCCCCACTAATTATATATACCAACTCCATGACTGCACTACAGTGAGGAAAGGGCAAATTTTCTGATCTTCACTGTACTGCGATCTCACAAAAAACACCTCTATGAACGGCATTTTCGAGTTTTAAGCCGTTCGACATTTGGTCTTGTCGGTGTTCTAATATAGACCCATTTGGACCGAATGAGTTGCAGATCAGGAACTTAAAACAAAAACTGTTTTTAGCCTAATTTTATTCTATATGCAGGACTAATTATTCAGTACAAACTTTTAGTATAGTCTACCATAAAATGGCATGGTGGGTTTTCAAGTGAATGTTATATCAAAATAAGGCTAATACTTCTAACATTGTACTGAGTATTTCTATAATATGACGATATACCATTGTTCTCTTTCATTCAGCGTTGTCTCTTCCCTGTTTAGAACAGTGTCTGTAATGAGAGCATCAGCAGTTTCTGTTCAGTAACTTCCTGTGATTGATTTTCTAAGATGCTAGCTTATAAACAGAAATATTTGCCACCCCCCACACACAAACATGCACACTTTTTTGCTCCTTCAAGAAACAATAACCAAGTCAGTGATCTTTAAATAGTCCTTAAATGCCTTAGCTGTAGGTAAATCTCCCCACTTACTTTATGAGGTGTCGCATTTCTGGTCCTTTATTAATTCCTGTGAATTATAGCTCACCATGACAGAGCTTGTTGCCATAGTCCATATGATTTATTATGTGCTGTGAATGTCGTAACAAACTCCAAAATGAAGCAATGCAAGATATTAAAGACAAAATGGTGTGCAGTCAGACAACATAATCAGATGAAGACAAAAAAACTCAAACAAGCTAGTTAACTGATACTTTCCTTGTATGTAGCAATCTAAGGACTCTTAAAGGAATGGAACAATCCTCTCTGATAGAAAAATAAATAAATAAATAATAAGTAATATTTTTGTGCAGTTGTCTCTTAAAGTATATTTGTTCTGAAAAATATTGAGTGGTCATTCTGTTTCCATACAAATTTTATCAGTCATTAACTCAGATGAAGATGGTAGACACCGAGAAAAATAAATAATTTTACTCGAAAGTTGCATTTCATATTTCCCTGATAAAAATCTTCTCACCATTAACAGAAGGAAATAAAGATAGAATTTCAAGTAATATTTCTTCCATAACTATAAGCACACTTTTCAAGCCCATGTACATTTTTCTGTTTGCCCTGATGTTGTGTAAAGATTCAGTGAAGGTATGCCCAGTTATGTGTCGAACTGGTAGTAGATGGTACCAGTCATACTGCACCAGAGGAAATTGCCAACCTGCTAGCTGACAGATTTGGTGCAAACTTCACCCCCTGGCCACATCAGACATGCCTCAAAGCATACCTGACACCAGTTTGCTGCCTAGTATCTCTAGAGATCAGGTCATATCTGTGCCTTTCAAGGCTAAAAACACAGCCTCAGTGGAACCAGATAACATCCCAGGTTGCTTACTAAACAATCTAAAACAGGATATAGTGGGCGCAGTTAGTGTTCTCTTTAGTCATAACCTAAGAACTAGCTTTGTTCCAACAGAGCAACATTAATCCCCTTGCACAAAGGGGGATCATCATCCGATCCTGGAAACTATAGATCCAAAAGTCTAACCATCCTCATCCACAAGGATGATGGAAAAAATCATCATGAACCTCATCAATAAGGACATGGGCAATCTTCAAAGTCTAGACCAAACCCAATTTAGGTTCATTAAGGATAGATCATGCTTATTAAACCTAGTAGACTTCTTTGAGAAAGTCACCAAATCCTTGGATGAAGGTAAGACAGTGCATACTGCCTATCTTGACCTAGCCAAAGCTTTTGACAACAGTCCCCCACGCAGGCATCAATAAAGACCTCTCCCGGATGGGGATTAAACCTTACATCACTAGATGGGTAGCCAACTGGTTCATCAACTGACCACATAATGACAAAGTTGGAGACTCAGCCTCTACCAATAGACCCGTCACCAGTGGCATACCACAAGGATCTGTGCTGAGCCCTTTACTGTTAAGAATTTATTTCACGAAAGTCCAGGCTAAAGTAGATGGCCTTTGGCTTGCTAAGTTCACTGATGATTGCAAATTAGGTGCAATCATTGAGTCCCCCAATGATAGTAACATGTTACAGGAAGGGCTAACACAGACAAATGACTGGTGCCAAAGCCATGGTCTGAAATTAAACACAAAAAAGTGAATTATTATGCCCTTTGGTAAAGTGGAATTCCCCACTAATTACACTATTGACAACAATCCCCCTAGCCTCAAACCTAGTGGTGCGAGACCTGAAAACACAGGTAGATAGCAATCTGAACTTTAACCACCAAGCTTCCCTAGTGGTAAGGAAAGCCTTCTATGCTGTGCACCTCGTAAGTAAGGGCAACCCATCCAGGTCTAAGGACATTATAACCCTAATGTACTTGATCCTTATCAGAGCATTAATAGAGTACAATGCACCCTTTTGCATGTACCTCACCAGACACCTGCAGCAGCTGGAGGGACTACAGAGGTTTCTCACTAAGAAAATACATGGCCTTCAAACCATGGCATACGTGGATTTACTGAAAGCTCTGTCGCTGTACTCTGTATCATACAGGCCGCTGAAAGATGACTTGTGCCTGGCCTACAGGGCAGTCTCCAACCCTGCCCTGATGGAAATTTTGCACATCTGCAAATCTAATGGCACAAGAATCACTCACGCTAGGGATCTATACCTAGCATGTGACATTAACAGAACACATGCTGAACATATATCTCTCAGACTGACATGACTCTGGAATAAACTTCCAGGTCACGTGAAGCAGAGCTCCTTGCTGATCCTAATCAAGTGCAACATGGACAAATGGATTGGAGACTGCAAATCCATCCTGGAAGTATTACCCGTGTCCCACATGGACAGGGGTAGTTGAGTTTGACCATATACTCACTATGTGAATTATGTCCACCTAATAAGGACAATTGGGGCAACTTGGGATTAACATAGCTAGACTTGTAAGGGCTCTAGTGCTGCTAGCCTAGTAACCTCTTATGAACCTATTAAGCTCCTTAAAACCAAGATATGACTTTCTAGTTAACCAGACAAATTAGTATTTTACCTAATTCACTTAGCAACACTGAGTAATTTATTATGGACCATGAAGACTTTATAATGTTGCCATTTCTGAGTTTTTTCCATTAATAAATATGGTCTGTAATGATGTATGATAGCAGTTTTCAGGGATCCCGAACAATTCATCATATGCCAACTAATCTAAAACAGCATTTATTGAAAGTGCCTCCTGCCAATATGGCACAACTCAGGCATTTTTTACCATAGCTATGGCCCACTACCCATTTCTTAAATCAAACAATATGGTGCTTGTATCACAACTGAGGAAATGAGCAACTTTTAATAAGCTGTCTTTACTGATAATTGGGGATATGACAAGGTGTTTTGTGTCTTTATCTGTACATAGCATCTCTGCACATGATATACAGGTGGCGAGACCAATATCTGATGTTCATGCATACTAACTATGGAAACAATAGCTACCAGTTCTTTTTATTTTTATTAAATGTTACACTATCAACCCACCAAATTAAATTACTATTACTTAATGCTGTTAGAATAAATAGATACTAGGGAAATATATGTATATTTGGTGTTTTCCTTTATCTGCTAATATGTCTTGCGGGCTTAAAATAAGTATATTTTAAAACAATTTGCATTAGCATGATACTTAAATTTAGACAACTTCCTTATCTAGTGCTATTTGCTGTATAATATTTCTAAACACTCTCCAGGCAGGGATCTGCCTATATCTTCATGCACATAATTATATCTCACTGTCACAAATTATTGTGAAAATTAATGTTAACTAAAGAAGGATAATGTTGAACAAATTCATGTCTTGAATAATCACTCCTCTGATTTACTGCAATTAGACATTTTTATCACTGATGTGTTTTATTACTTAACTTTGTTACAATCTGAAAGATACTGACATTTAATAAAGAATAGTCTAAGAACTGTAGAAGATTGTCTAATTTGAAACTTTTTTGTATTTTTGGATGGAGAATAGCTTTGCATTATGTAACAGATTTCAAATAATACTTGGAACTCTTTCACATGAAGCTCAATAAACCAAGCACTATGGTAGTTTAGTGAGACTGCTAAGATATTCATTCTTGGTATAAAGTTTCCCAAAAACTACAAAAATGTGCATCACTAAAATATGGCACTGGCTATATTTCTTAGGTGAAGAAAGTAAAAAAATTGTTATAAAGAAAAATTCTGTAACAAATACATGTTCTCTCATTCCCCTGTTCAGAAAATAAAGTTAATTAAGGCCAATTATGCTGTACAATAGGGATTTCTAGTTTAACGTCACAGTGCTTATGGGTTCTTTCTGATTTTGACAGTAACTGCATTACATTAAATATGCATGGATGCAAATAACTAAACTGTTAATTCATTTCACAAAATGTGTATTCTCCATGCAGTATTTTGTTGAGGTATTTTTCAAGTTATTTTTGTGAAATTTCAGTATCTCATTCTGAAAGAAAGACGTGACTGTCCACTGCAGATACGTGCCATGTTTATTTTCACAGTGCTGGGCAGACAGATAACCTATTTCCTTTAACTATTTCCATCTGTTATCTTTTAACATGCAGCAGTGAGCTACAAGATGAATGTGATAAAAAAGGAGAAACACAAAAAAGTTTAGCCCAGCAATATTTGTTTCCACCTGTGCCTTTCTGAAGTTCCTTTTTGTTTTGAATATTATACACTAAATAATGACTGGTAAAACAGATCACTATTAAATAAACAGTCTGCAATACAGTCTTATAAAACAACTGTAGTGAAATGTTGTATGCATGAAATTAAAAAAGCCTTCCTTGCAAATGTCTGGGAAAACATTTTGCTAAAAATATACTGACTATGGTAATATTGTCATTTAACAATTTATAGCAGCATATAACTCAAGATCGGATGCATTATTTTTATTCTGAGACATAGTGAAGCACTATTTTTGTAGTGAACTATAGTGAATGTAGTGAATACACCATTTGCATGTTGTGAGGTAAATTACTTACCAGATAGGGTATAACAGCATCTAAGGATCTGACACCTACAGTGAGTCCTTCATTTCATATTGCTATTTGGAACCAATCACACACAGCAATATATATATATATATATATATATATATATATATATATATATATATATATACATATATATAGAGAGAGAGAGAGAGGCATTATATAGCTGAAAATATGTAGCACACCCAATAGTGCAGATCACTTTAGCAATGATGGGTCTGTATAGTTGTGGGAAAAACAATTGTGTTTACATTCTCCTAAGTTTGCACAAGTTCACAGGCATCATTATTGGGCACGGGTAATTAATGCATAGTAATCTTAAGTAACAACAGGGAGAAATGTGGTTTGTATTATGGCTAATTTAATTTCTAGTCTGACAATGTATTTTTTGTACAGAAGGTACCTAATATTTGAGTAGATCATGTGTTTCCCTAAATGTAGGCACAATTCTCACTAAAAACCTAATTGTCTGAATTGTGACACCAATTTTGTCATCTATGCATGTAGAAACAATGATTAGTTAGTCTTTCGCAGGTGATAATTTCCTGTTCATGCCATGGGAAAATTAGTTTTTTTTTTTTTTTTTGCTTCAGACAAATTTTGGATGTCACAATGCCACTTACAAAGTCTGAGTATATAGCCTTAATGTGAATGACCTTATCAAATCAGAGCTGAGATTACTTACTTGTTTATTTAAAATTTATTAAGGAGGGTGGATCACTGGTGCCTATCCTACTGTTAACATGTTCAGCCTGGAGTACAAAACACACCAAAATATTAGTTAGTTACAGCAAAGTTTTTTAAGCTGATATAATTTAACTTCTTCCTACCCTACATCCCTCAAAATAACTTGCTGTGACTGTGCTTTTCAGTATGATTCTTTTAACAAGTCACAGAGGGAGGTTGGAATAATGGTCAAGACATTTGCCTTACCTCCACAATGTACAGGGTTTGATTCTCACATAGGTTAATTGGCTATGCTTAAAATAACCCACAAGGGCAGTTAGCTTAGTACTAACCTATGAGCTTAACATTCACAGACCCAGTGGGATCAGTGATCTAATCTGGTTAACAAACTCAAAATAAAGTTAAAAAAGAGATAGTTATTTAACTGAGTTACAGACCATAACTAATTTGTTATAACAGGTCCAAATTTAATTAACAACAGATGGAAGAAATTGGTGTTAAACAAACCTTCGATCCTTGTAGAAAAAGAAAGATATTTCCCACCTTGTTGTATAACTAGTTAAGTAGTTGAAGAACTAGTTTGAGAATGAGTAAAGACATCACTTTTTGATATCTTCCTGGTGAATGTGGTGGTTTATAGAATCAAATTCCTTTTCTAAATCTAGGAACAATGTTTCCATTCACTCTTGATTATCTAGATTAATAAGTATTAGGTATGCAGATGTTATGAGCATGGTTCTAGTTGTACTATGATGCCTTCATCTAAATGTGTGTAGTGTGTTTCTTAACTCATGCAATATGTAGTTATCTTAGGATTTTTGGTGGAGGACATTTACCATGGAATCTTCTCTTTATCTGGTTAATTCTGATTTTCCATTTGAAGTCTATCTGCAGTCACTGGCATACATTACAGTATAGATAACATTCTGTATCCTTTCCTACAACATTACTTTGAGGCTGTCATTGCAAGCAATTACATGGTTATTTTTTTTAATACTCAATGCCTTCACAACCCTTTACAGCAATAATAGCAACTCCTCTCGGGATTACTGGAAACTGCATGAATGATTTGACACTGCTAACGTACCAGCCAATACACTGGCAGGTAAAATCCAACCAATCCACTGGCAGATAAAAGCCAACTAAAACGCTGGCAGATAAAATCCAACCCAACACTAGCAGGTAAAATCAAATGTCCAAGCAGCTCTAGCAGAAGCCAGGTAGATTCAAATATAGCTGAACAGTTCTCATAGCAAACACTGTAAAAAAGCTTTACTGCATTTCACTTGTATTTTGTTAAAAGGCTCAAACAAACTGAAAACTGTGCTATCCAGGGACCAGGAGTGATCCTGAATCATTCTTATTTATAAAAATCAATTAACTCCAAGTAAGTTTAGCTGAACAATGTGAATAAAGACACAGTTACCTTGTTTTGTTAAAAAAAAAGATTTGGCCATGATGTTTTGTGGGGGGGGGGGCATGGGGAGTTGCAATGGACTACACTGTACGTGTATGACAGCAATGGCCTGATTTACATGACTGTAAGCATTACTTAAATATTTATTTATTCATTCATTGGATCATAATAAGACATCTGACATGCACAGGGTCAATGATGTGACTGCAATTAGTTGAGTTTATCTGTAGTAGCTGGGATTTATGACACATTATTACAGCCTCTCACCTTCTCATAAGCCAAACGTTTGTGTGTATGCAGGTGTTGCAACAGGTTGCAGTGCATGTGTCTGACAGCAATACCTCAAATGCATTATGATGGTCATTATGCTTTTATTCATTCATTTCATCACAATCAGGCATGCGGCATGCATATTTATTAAACTGGCTATAATAGGTAGGCATGTACATATATACATGTGTGGGGGTGTATTCTATACAGGAGAAATTGCTCAGATGATAGTTTATTAAGGTTTACAGACAATGGCAGAAGTGGGGGAAGGACGGAAGGGGTTCATCTCACACAAATGTGGGACCTGCCAGAAGACATAATCTGTTTTTTTCTGTATGGTATGTGTCAATGTGTGTGTGTGTGTGTGTGTGTGTGTGTGTGTGTGTGTGTGTGTGTGTGTGTGTGTGTGTGTGTGTGTGTGTGTGTGTGTGTGTGTGTGTGTGTGTGTGAATGTAAGGAGTTATAATGTATTGCACTGTACAGGTTTGACAAAAACAAAATGAAATACATTATGGTCATTTATGCATGTCTTCATTCATTTGATGATAGTCAGACATCTGAGGTACACACAGTCAATAAAGCATTTATAATTGTGGTGTGGGGGTCTTAATGGATTATAGCATAAACAAAATTAAGAAATAAACTGATATACATATAGTACTGATAATATTATTTAGGCATTTAAGTAATTACTTTCACACAAGCAGACATTTTATGTGTACACAGTAAATAAATTGGTTGCAGAAGGTAAGCACATATGTGTCATTGTGTGGTGGTTGTCCTGAGTTGCACTGTATGCATCTGCCAACAACAAGGTGAAATAAATAGTAATGTAGATGTTTTTGATGGATTCGTTCATTCATTCATTCATTCATTTGGTCAGTCAGACATTGAGGTTCACAATCAATAAAGCCATAGTAAGTGGTATCCACATATCTTTGTTTGGGAGGATTACAATAGATTGAACATATCCATTTGACAGTAACAAACTGAAATGTGCTGAAGGGTAAATGTGTTTCTGTTTTTCATGGGTTTCACAGACATTGGTGGCTCCAGGTCCCTTTCCTTTCTGGGATACAATATGAGCAAAATTGCTATCTGGTGAGGCACATGAAGAACATAACAAAAGATTATGTGTAGAATATATATACAAATGTAACATATGCCCTTCTTTATATAACCAAATGGAATATTACAGTAACTTTCTTAGAATAATATGTCATGAACCACAGATACTAAAAATGCACATAGTTGGTGATTGTTTTTATTATGCTAATCTGTTTGTTAACTGGGTAAGCCCACTGGACCAAGTGTCCCTGAGAGCATTCTGGTTAAGTGATTTGCTCAGAGCTGAATTGTAGGCAAATAGAGATAGAAAGATTCAAACTCTGTGCCCTTGACAGCAGGAAGTAGGCAAACAGAGACAGAAAGATTCAAACTCTGTGCCCTTGACAGCAGGAAGTAGGCAAACAGAGACAGAAAGATTCAAACTATATGCCCTTGACAGCAGGAAGTAGGCAAACAGAGACAGAAAGATTCAAACTATGTGCCCCTGACAGCAGGAAGTAGTTCATTAACAGCTCCGACTCTTTATCCTCTGTATTAATTGCCAGACTGATGCCAGGAATTAACAAGCACTCTATCTTAGCAAACTATCCAGCAAGTTCTTCAGAAAGTTACACTCACCTTTCTTGATATAGTTCTAGTATAAAGACAAATGTCATTGCTATTTTCTAGAACACCTTCCCACCCTTTCATATGCAGGCCACTGATACCCATAATAAATTCTTCTCTTACCACTACCAGCAGACAAAGTTAAACTAACTAGAATAACTTTTGTTTATCTAAAAAATGCCTCTGATGCCTTAAACCACTTACTTTTCATAAATCAGATGTGTTTATTGGCCATCCTCTTGACAGCTTGTCACAAGACAATAAATTATATTAATAACAGTAATTTTATGCATTAAAAATTCATGAGGCAACATCTACAGAAGTACATTATCAGTAGGAATCCCTAGGACTCTTAATGTTCACACAAGTTATTAACTTCACATCTCCACTGTAAAACTATTGTTATATATTCAGATTACCTGATCTTTTGTAGAAAATGGCACCGCACTCCAGCATGTATTTTAATATCGAATGTGTTTAAAAAAATTTGAATGTTTATATTATTTATTTATATATTTCTTTATGTGTTTGCTTTTGTTTACCTGAAATGGCTGTGTGTGATAACCTGTTTTAGTGGAGACCTGGGGGAAACCTCCAACTTATTGCTGAAAATAGCATACAGAAGCTATAAAGAAACAATCAGATACATGCATGGCTGGATTCCAAAGGCTATTTGTGGACAGTACAGTATGCTGAAAGAAGACGTAAGCACACCAGCTGCAGATGTGATTTCAGAAGGCACACTGAAAGCAGTCTGAGTACTTAGCTCTTCAGCACAGGGTAATTACAGATTCCACACATGCCTCTCTGATTCCAAAGCACATTGCAAGCACCCAGTGTGATGTAAATGTGACAAATTGCAATGATAACTCTATTTCTGAAATCCTCAGTATATGCTATATGGCCTCACAAGAAACGGAAGCTATTACTAAGGATTCTGCCATACTCTACACGAATACCACAAAAAAAATGCATCTGGTAGTTACTGCACTGCAACAGACTGCAGTTATACAAGCTATACATGAGGATGTGGCTGTGTACCCTAGAAGGCAGCCAGCTAGGGTCAGAACAAGGCTGAAACTAAACTAGTTGCAAATAATCATCAGGTACCGCCTAGACAGAAAGCTGGTGCAGGCCATATGCAAAATGTGTGCCCCTTACATGTCTGTGTGGACCCTGTGAGAAAACCCCATTCCCCTTGAAACCAAAGTGTGTCTCAGTCTGGGTGTACTTGCACCTGGGACTTTCCTGAGACACATGGGGGATGCTGTGGGGGTGTCACAGACAGCTACCAGTCACATCCTGGCAAAATTTCTGTCAACAATGTGGATGAGAACATTCATTTTCCATCCACGCCCATGGAGTGGAGAACTGTAACACACCAGTTCTACAACATCACAAACTTCCCCCACGTAATCAGTGCAATAGACTGCATGCACATCCATATCAAGACATCACTACATCATGATGCAGACTGATAGATAAACACTAAGTGCTGGCCATCCCTGAACTGTCAGATTGTGTGTGCAGCAGATGGCAGCATAACAGACCCCATGGAAACACACTCTGGAAGTGTCCATGAGGCTACCATGTGGAGGGAAAGTAGACTAAGGGCTGCATTCCAGCAAGGTAAAATACCTGAGAGACTACTAATGGCTAAGTACAGAACACAGCTAGGATGTAAGCTAAGGATGTCCCTCCCAACAATATCCATGATAATATTGTGTGTGTTTACTCCCCACAACAATTGACTGTGATTATCCACTTGAGCTGTGGCTAATGACCCTGTGCCATGAACCATCCAACCCTGCAGAGGAGGCCTGCAATAGAGCACATGCAACAACCAGAAATATCATAGAGCATATGTTTACTGTCCTGAAAGCTAGGTTCAGATGTTAGGACACATCCAGTGGTGCACTGCAATACACACTTGAGAAGGCAGCACAGATGATAATCGTGTGTACCATGCTGCACAACATGTTAACTAGAGCACATGATGGTCTTCCAACTGCAGGTGTAGGTGAACTACCCCGAGAACCCCAGATGTCTGAAATTGACATCCTACAGGTATTAGAGGACAAGCAGGAAGGAGGACACAGAGGACAGAAGACAGAGGCACAGTCTCAACATAGGGGTAACCAGAGGTGCAGGTGCAAGCAACACAGCTGCATCTGACCTGCAACTTTGAGTCATGATAAACCACATGCACAGAAGTACACAGATTAAACATTGATATTCAGGTGTTGCCCCACTATCGCTCCATGGACTAATGACAATTACCCAGTAGGTGCGCACACACTGACATAATCATAACATGAACATATACAAATTTGTTACAACAGGGATCATCTACTCCAGGCACAACTGATACAGGTGTGCATACAGACTCAGATTGTTGTATTAGTGTATGGCACACAATAAGGGACACACATCAGTGCAACACATTTCTATCTCTCCACTATAAAAAGCTGCAAACAGGTAAACAATGCAGGACATAATATAGAACTATTGTTGATATCACAGCCAAATATAGTATGGATAAAGTAATGCAATAAATGGGGTCAGTTCTGTGTAATATCACAGCCAAATATAGCATGGATAAAGTAATAGTTCATAGTTCATAGGTTTATAGGTTAGTACTAAGCTAACTGCCCTTGCGAGCCATTTTAAGCCTAGCCAGTTATCCCATGTGAGATTCAAACACTGTACCTTCTGTTTGTAAGGCAAACACCTTAACCTAATGTAATAAATGGGGTCAGTTCTGTGTTGATATCACAGCCAAATATAGCATGGATAAAGTAATGTAATAAATGGGGTCAGTTCTGTGTTGATATCACAGCCAAATATAGCATGGATAAAGTAATGTAATAAATGGGGTCAGTTCTGTGTAATATCACAGCCAAATATAGCATGGATAAAGTAATGTAATAAATGGGGTCAGTTCTGTGTTGATATCACAGCCAAATATAGCATGGATAAAGTAATGCAATAAATGGGGTCAGTTCTGTGTAGTAAAACTGTTGGACTCCCATGGCATCAGACTTGTCAGTGAATGACATCGTCAGTGTTCTGCACAGCAATCATCATTGCCATGGCGTGAGAATGACACTATCAGATGGAGTGGATCAACTGTCTGTGTTACTGTAACACAGTCCTCATGGGAAGATGGCTTACTAGAGGTGAGATAAAATTCAACTATTGTAGGAAAAGAAAGTCAGAATTATTAATCACATCATTGCCAGGATCAGCCATTCAAACAGCATTAAAACATACAGTAGGTTTTATACAGATATACTACTTGTCTTTGCAATTGATGATGCAGTCAGTCCTGAGGATAGGTAGAAGCACACAGTATTAATGGTGGACAACAACAGGAATAACAGCACTAACGTGTATGAAAGACAGGTAATAGCAAACCACTGACAGATTCCCACTGTTGTGAGTTTGTGCCTTGTACTGTGGATCCTGCAGTGGGAAAGTAAACAGAAAGACAACTTAGTCATGTCTGCAGGCAACAGAATACTGACTGCATAACATATACAATACAGTAACAAGGGCTGTGGATACTCACATGATGGCCATTGCAACTGTTGGCCAGATGTCCCTATGTAGAAACACAGTAACCTTAATGTCATCTATCACAGACCTGTTACACATTGCTGCAAACTATGAACCTGTTGTGGTAACATACCTGGTCTGTCTGTAGTTGCACCTGCACAGAAGTAGATGAACCTGTGAATATTAATGCAAACAGCACTGCAGATGTTTGTTGTGCTGTTCAATCTGTACTGCATTTGTACGACTACACGTCATTACAGTTAGTTTCATTATCATCACCCTGTGTGGATACACATCATTACGGTTAGTTTCATTATCATCACCCTGTGTGGATACACGTCATTACGGTTAGTTTCATTATTATCACCCTGTGTGGATACACGTCATTACGGTTAGTTTCATTATCATCACCCTGTGTGGATACACATCATTACAGTTAGTTTCATTATCATCACCCTGTGTGGATACACGTCATTACGGTTAGTTTCATTATCATCACCCTGTGTGGATACACGTCATTACGGTTAGTTTCATTATCATCACCCTGTGTGGATACACGTCATTACAGTTAGTTTCATTATCATCACCCTGTGTGGATACACGTCATTACGGTTAGTTTCATTATCATCACCCTGTGTGGATACACGTCATTACAGTTAGTTTCATTATCATCACCCTGTGTGGATACACGTCATTACAGTTAATTTCATTATCATCACCCTGTGTGGATACACGTCATTACAGTTAGTTTCATTATCATCACCCTGTGTGGATACACGTCATTACAGTTAGTTTCATTATCATCACCCTGTGTGGATACACGTCATTACGGTTAGTTTCATTATCATCACCTTGTGTGGATACACGTCATTACAGTTAGTTTCATTATCATCACCCTGTGTGGATACACGTCATTACGGTTAGTTTCATTATCATCACCCTGTGTGGATACACGTCATTACAGTTAGTTTCATTATCATCACCCTGTGTGGATACACGTCATTACAGTTAGTTTCATTATCATCACCCTGTGTGGATCTGTGCACGATTCAGTTCTGCTGCTGAAAATTAAAAATCGCAATACACGAATATGCATGCAAAGGCAATATATGATGGTTTACTCCATAGTAATCCAGGCCTTGCAAAGCAAGACATACATGCCTGGAACTCCTGTTTCTATCCCACCAGTGGTATGCAGGGAGGCAAGAACTATTGTAATCTCATTGGGGGTCAATGATGGGCTAGCAGTGATGGCATCCCTTAATCTCTCATACCATCATAACCTGTTGGCTGCACAGACAATCATGTCAGACCAGTGTCAGCAAAGGTGTCACATGATCTATTGGGACCTCCAACCATATTAATCATGATGATGTCATTGTACACTTCATTACTTCATACTGTATTTCTTGCACGTCCACGGAGTCTCCATTCATGTTGTCACAGAGCATCTATTATGATGTCATTTTCCTGTGGGTAGAAACTGTCACCCCTAGAAGTCTTTGTTATCTGAAAGACAGTGATATGCACATGTTCAGTGTGAGGGCCCAGTTATGCATTTCATTATGCGGACAGCTTATGCCACCATAAACAGTGTGCATTCCTATGCAATGTAAATGTCTAGGAAACACTCAGTTTAACATATAGTAATGTGACATATGAAAAGGTACAACAGTGCCTGCATACATAACAATTGTAAAATCAACATTACTCATGATATCTGTGGGATTTGAACCCCTTAAACTATATATCTGTTGAATGGACAACATCATGCCACAGGAGTCTGCATGTATTACACATTAAAATACTACACAAATTATCAAGCGAACAACTTCCAGAAAGCATTGGAAAACTTCAGTATCCATAAGCAGGCCACACACAGTATGGATCCTTTTTAAATTGCACCAGTAATTATAACACTTGTGTTAACAACCATTGATGAATAAATATCCATAACAGCAAAAGGACATAGTACATATCTATAATGTCAGAATCCATAGATTCCCATACATACACCACAGAGTGTACAGAGTTACCTACAAGACAATATGAAAATACAACACCTCCACTCCTTCAAAACACCACTGTCTTAAATTCTACGAAAACAGGAACACATCCACAGTAAGTTTGAAAGTTCTTTAATTCTGGTACCTCCTTCTCCTGGAATACATTTTACTACATCAAACACCACCCTTTTTATATCATGCTTAATTGAATTATTGAACACATTAACCCACTAATACTAATTATTGCTTCACCATTATGGACTGCATCTTGGAGCATTTCTTTTTAAATAAAGCTGCAACATCTCCAAATAATTCTTAAATTACATCTTGAAACTATTTACAAATATGACAAAATGATTTGAAATTTTTATATGAATACTTTCATACAATGTCCTTCATATTTGATTAAACATACTTACAAAACACTTTAATAAATTATCTTGTTTTTACAAATATTTTAAACTTCATATTAAATGCCTTTTTGAACATTTTAAACTTGAAGGAAATTTTGAGCTTCAGAAAGAAAAGCACATCCAGAGGAAATATCAAAAAGGGTACATATAATTGTGGAAGATGTAAGGTTTGTTGTAGGGTAAGAAATTTGGATGGTATTAAAATCAATGGTGTAATATATAGGGCGCTTGAATATTATGACTGCAATTCCACAGGGGTGGTGTACATTATTGGATGTGGATGTGCACAAAAGAAGTGGTATATAGGACAAACAACTAGAAAGCTGAAGCTTAGGATTCTAGAACATTTAGGTGACATAAAACATAAAAGATTGGAGAGTCCAGTAGGGAAACATTTTAGTGAGGCACACGGGGGGGTTCCAGAGGGGTTCATATTTTGTGCACTAGGCAGACCTATCATGCGGGGGAATAAAGATGTGTTTCGTGAAAAATTATTGGAAATGGAAACTAGGTTTATTTTCAATTATAAAACCCTGTTTCCTCATGGTTTAAACTTGGAAATTTAATATAATGTTTCCACATATCTCTCAGAGTATAACTGTTGTTTAGTAATGTTTATAAACATTTAAAATGTTTAAAATGTTCAAAAAGGCATTTAATATGAAGTTTAAAATATTTGTAAAAACAAGATAATTTATTAAAGTGTTTTGTAAGTATGTTTAATCAAATATGAAGGACATTGTATGAAAGTATTCATATAAAAATTTCAAATCATTTTGTCATATTTGTAAATAGTTTCAAGATGTAATTTAAGAATTATTTGGAGATGTTGCAGCTTTATTTAAAAAGAAATGCTCCAAGATGCAGTCCATAATGGTGAAGCAATAATTAGTATTAGTGGGTTAATGTGTTCAATAATTCAATTAAGCATGATATAAAAAGGGTGGTGTTTGATGTAGTAAAATGTATTCCAGGAGAAGGCGAAGGCCGAGGTACCAGAATTAAAGAACTTTCAAACTTACTGTGGATGTGTTCCTGTTACCTACAAGACATACTGATAATCCACAAATACATTGTGCACTTTTCACTTTTGCTATGGAAATCCATCTATACAACTGCATATGGGAAATCAGTGCATGTCCTCAATGCAGATGGCAATACCAACCTGTATGCATAAAGGTCAATCAAACAACACTCTAGTAAGTTACAAGCATTTGTCTAAAAGCACACATTTTCCATAAAAATAAATCTAAACAGGTATATTTGAAAATGAGTAATGTTAACAGTGGTAATATTCCCCAAAACTGAAATGCTAGCATACCGATTTACCTTATCAGCTACCTATGAGACGTACCTCACTGGACTATATGAAGAGAGACATGGTTGAGCTCTCTGAATATGTGTCCTAGGCAAGTATGTCCCTAGCCTTGAGCAGCATACTACCCTCACCTAGAATAATCACTAAAGCAAAAATTTCAATAGCAAATTCCCACCTTATCTCCACCCTACATTATGCCTCTCCAATATATACCAACCTAAGGCAATACGATCTAAACAAGCTAAAGACCTGCTACAACAAAATCGCCAAATTCGCCACAGGGGCATCCTACCATAGTCACCACTGTCTCTCACTTGCTGAACTGGGCTGGCTTGAACTCCCTCACCTCCTTCAATGGTATCAACTCTCACTCGCCCACAAACTAGTAAACCATCCACTAAATGTCCCATCCCTCCAGAATATACTCCAACCCTATCGCACCACCAGACCACTAAGATCCAGCAACAAAAATCACTTGCAGATCACTAAAGCCAATAACTCTGATGGTGAATCACTATTCTCTTGCACCATAGCCAAATTATGGAACTCCCTCCCACCCACAATTACCTCCATACGATCATGCACCCACTTCAAAACTTTATTAAAAGCGCACCTAAAAACATGCTGGCTATGCCCTTGCTACTCCCACTCTAATACCACCCACCCCATCCAACCACTGCCTTTCTTTCCACTCCACTAACTACCTTGATTATAGCAAGCTCAGATGCTCATAAGCTAGTACTTATTATACAGCAGGAACTTTTTCTTGTAACATTTGTTAATGTCTGTTATGTACTTCACAGATAAAGATTCTAGTTGTCTACTGATGTACTATGTTCTTCATCTGTAAATATGTTGTAAGTAATTGCTATGTAAATTGTTAATCACTATGTAATCCAATGTAACTACTGTCTGTTTATTTTAACTGTGGAGTTTTTCTCCCCGGGCCTCCACTGAAAATGGACTTACGTCCAGTCGGACACTCCCGGTCAGCAAATATAAATAAATAAATAAAACTCAGGTGTATCAGATAGAAGCAAAGCCAGAGCCCCAAGTAAAATCAAGCTAACATGGCGGACTTCCAGTGTCAACAAACTCTATAATAAATGCAAAACGTTGCTGTCCAAGAAAAAAAATCCAAGGACCCAAAATGTAAAAACACGCTCCTTAGCCTTAACAGGCAAATAAGACAACTTGTCAAATCCTCCAAGAGCTCCTTTGAGAGAAACCTAGCAAGTACTGTCAAGGATAACCATGAGGCCGTTTACACTATGTACATAATCCAAGCATGTGCAGAACTGGTGGTCAACGGTATTACACACACTGACCCCACAGAGATAGCGAACCTGATAGCGGATAGGTTCCCTTATCCCCTCATAACTTATAACAAACTCTCCCCCAAACTTTTCCCCCACCTTAAATATCTGAAGAACATGTCCTCAAAGCCCTGTTGTAGGCAAAGAACATGGCCTCTATGGGACTAGATGACATCCTAGGCTGTCTTCTAAACAGGTTAAAACATGAACTACCATCACTTTTAGTCATACCCTAACCACAGGCTTTGTTATTATGGATTGGAGAACAGCTACAGTTATTCCCCTCCACAAAGTTGTCCTAGCAACAGACCCAGGGAATTAAAGACCCATAAGCCTGACCAGCCTCATCTGTAAGGCCATGGAACGTATTAATATTGACCTCATAAATAAAGACATAGGTTACCTCCAAACCCTGAATCCTACCCAATTCGGCTTCGTGAAGGGCAGATCCTGCCTGTTAAACCTGGTGGATTTCTTAGAAAATGTGACCAGGGCCATTGATGAGGGAAATCTGTACACACAAGATACCTCAACTTGGCAAAGGCTATCAACATAATCCCACATTCAGGCATTACCAATAAACTTAGCAAACTGAATGTAATCCCTTTTGTTATAAGATGGGTTGCCAACTGGCTCACATACCAGGCATACACTATCAAAGTGGGTGATTCCACCTCAACCAGCAGACCTGTTACCAGTGAGGTGCCACAGGGGTCAGTGCTGGGCCCCCTACTGTTTGGTATATACTTCTCAAAAGTTTAGGTCAAAACTAAGGGGTTGCGGCTGACCAAGTTTGTAGGCAACAGCAAACTAGGTGCAATCACTGAATCCCCAAATCATGTCAGTATATACTCCAGGAGGATTTTGCACAGACCGACGACTGATATATTAGTCATGGTCTTAAACTGAAAGCAGAGAAATGCATCATCATTCTCTTTGGCACAAGCAATGTCCCTTTAAACTATCAAATCAACAACAATACCCTAAGTACCCATGAAGTGGTAAGGGACCTAGGATCACAGGTAGACCATGACCTTAACTTCAACCACCATGTTTCTACCATTGTAAGGAAAGCTTTCTATGTATAGCTCACATGATTAGTAAAGGCATCACCTCGAGAGCAAAAGAAGTTATAACCCCATATACCCGTCACTTATCCATCCCATAATCTAGTATAATGCCCCATTTGGTATGTACGCATCTATATTATCTGATCGAACATTTAGGTTAGCGAATACCTAAACGTCAAACTGGTAATATCAAAAAGTTAAAACAGCAAACGGCAATTCCCTTGGGTGCAAAAAAAAAAATTAAACCAAAATGAAGTGGGGGTCTTTGCCTCCCACACTCCCCTAACTAAATATGCCAACTCTGAGATTACTCTACAGTGGGGAAAGGGGCAAAATTCACATAACAACCAAGGGAATTCTTTCCCTGTGCTAAACTGGCCATTCGTGGTTTTTTGATTTCACTATTACCAGATCGACGTTTAGGTATTCACTAACCTAAACATTCGATCAGGTAATAGGAACCTGGTATGTACCATACTAAGCACCTGCAGCAATTAGAGAGACCTCAGCGTTTTCTAACAAAGAAGGTCAAGGGCCTCCAGCATGTGCCTTACATGGACTGACTAAAGTTCCTATCACTATACTCTGCATCATATAGACTTCTTAGGGGAGACTTATGCCTGGCCTACAGAGCAACCCAAGACCCAAACCTAATGAATTTACTGCATATCTGTAAATCAAATGGGTCTAGGGCTACCCGTTCCAGTGAGTTAAACATGGCTTGTGACTTAAATAGGACATGCTGGAGGGACAAATTTATCTGCCAGTGAGTGCCACATCTGTGGAACAGACTACCAGTTCATATGAAACAGAGCACCTCAATGACACTGTTCAAGAGTAACCTGGATGGGGCACCATAAATTCTTATCAGGAATAGAGCCCACAACCCTACTGATCATGAGCCATCACAACCCTCCTGATCATGAGCCATCACAACCCTCCTGATCATGAGCCGTCATCACTAAATGCAATCTTGGGTATTGACTAGTACTTCTATGGCATTACATTGGGTTGAAATGGCTAGGCTTAAAATGACCTCTGGGTTGATAGCCTAGTATTCTTCTATGATCCTATGATATTATGGTCCTGTAAATCTGGTATAACTGAAAGTAGTGGCACTTACTGTGCATCCATCTTTAATTACCATTTGCACCATGCATAATTAATGAGGTTCATTAAAATTCCAGGTTTTGGAAACCCATTTCTGCATGTCTGTGTAAGTTCTTGAAATTCATTGCATTAACCAATAGCTCAGCATAAAGGAAAGATGCTCCCTGCAAGTATCCAATAGGTATCAATAAATGGCACCATGTCTAGCACATGCCTGTTATTGTCCAATGATCTGATAACATTACATAATTCCTACTTTAAAATATTACTTTTGATATATTTATAGATCAGATTATGGCTATCTGTGAATTGAGTGGGAACTCAGTGAGCATTTTTTCAATCTTACTGCATTTTCCATTGCAGTATCAACATCATCAAGGTGGCTACTTCCAGGGGGCTTCAATGTGTCTCGGTACCCAACTGGACCAAGGAGGAGACAACACACATGTGTACCATCTATACTGGAGTGGAGCATCAGATGAGATCCAGGCCAAGTAACTTTGCAATGATCATAACTTGGAACTAGATTCTGAGGAAGGAGCATCGACAATGTATAGGAATCTACTGCACAGAGTGCAGGTTCACCACCACTAGGATGACCTGCATTAGAGGGCAACAAAGGAGCTTCTTCAGAGGGTCACTGAGGTGTGGAGACAGCTGGTGGATACCTACAGTAAGTGTCACAATCCTACATATATCTGAGCATTCCCATGGAATTTAGAGATATAGCTACATCTCAAATATATTATATACATGGCTTTTATAACCATTAAGTGTTATGACAATGAGCTCTAGATTAATTAAGAAAATGTGGTGACTGCTCTCCATGTAAATATGGGTTCTATTCCCATGTTGTTAATTTATTTATTGATGTTTGTTTGTGTCTTTTGGCTTTTCCCAGTTAGGGGTAGCCACAGCGGAACTCCGGTCCACTAATGATTGGTAGTTGATTTTTACGTGCCGAGTTACCAGCCCTGACGCACAACCTTCAACGAAGGTACGCCCATTCATGGATGTCTCCACGCAGAAGACGCTCTAGCTGAGAATCGAACCTGACAGCATCTTACTGGGAGGCGACCAATGCTACCGCAGCACCACCACCGTGGATTATTTATTAATGTTTATAATATGCATAATTCTGAGCATTGTAGATGTATATCTATTTTTCCAACTTATAACAACATCATTCACACATCCACTGTAGGCGTGTATCACTGATGCCTATGGCACCTAGGCCAGCTGATGACTATGCATTTTGTACTTATCAGATATACTATGGCAGTATCACTATTCTAGCTGCATATGTCTGAGAAGTAACTCATAAATAACTTTTTACTCCATTCCTCCTAATTCTACTGCATTCCCATTTGTTTAAGCTAAGAGGAATGCCTGTCTGACTGATTACAAGTATGTTTTCAGTTATGTGTTGATAGTTGTTATTTCTTTAGATTATAACGGCCAATAAGTGTGGGAAGTTTCTGTATCCGTTATCTGGAGGAATACAGATAAATACATGCAGTACCTATTTGCCCCCCAAAAAAGTGCATTGCCTGTTACGTTTGCCTGTAAAGCACCTGGACAGTATGCCTATGTTTTGCCATGCCATGGGTACAAATCCATACAGGGGAATTATAACATTATATTGCTATCTTGGTTTATTTTACACATTACAACACCAAACCAGTAACCAGTAAAAGCAAAACTCAACCAATAAACCATACCAGAGGAGCGAAGAAGGGCACCTGACTGCAAAACTGTAGTAAAACTGAACACTTTCATCTTTATTTTTTTAGACTTATTCAGAGTTAAAGAAATTAAAGAAATTAAAACATTCAACAATTAAGTACAAAAAATACATCACATGATTCAAACAACCCCCCTCTTTACCCATACGAAACATATTTTAAAATCCCTAATTAACATATAAAATGATACCATAGACTTCTAATTAAAAACTGCTGGTGCATATATCAAACAAATAAAAATAAAAATTACTGAGATTATGTTCCCTTCACACCACACAGAGACGTACCTCCCTGGACTACATGAAAAGAGACATAGAGGAGCTCTCTGAGCATGTGGCCCAGGCCGGCATGACCCTGACCTTGAGTAGCATCTTACCCTCACCAAGTATTATGCCACAATATGAAGACAAGATGATCAATTTCAACAATTGGCTTAATTATTGGTGTCATTCAAAGGGGATCCAATGCCTGTCAGCCTGGGATGACATGTTCGACAAGCCATGATGCTTCGCTAGGGACGGCCTGCACCTGTCACCCCTGGGCTTTCGGATATTGGCAAAGGCTCTTGCTACCCCCATAGTGCCTTTTTTAGGCAAAGCTCAAAAGACAAACCCATCTCCATAGGTATCACAAGGGATAAGAAACTAAGAGTAATGCTACTCAACGCCAGAAGTCTAAACCTCAAGATGCACGCACTCGAAACTCTCCTTAGCATGGAGAAAATCGATATCTGTGCAGTAACAGAAACCTGGTTCAAGGCTCTCAAGAGCACCTCAGCACTACCAGGTTATACCTCTTACCATGCTTTTCGGCCCCAAAACTTGGACCGACTCACAAAAGGAGGGGGAGTATCAATATTTGTCAAAGATACCCACACCTCCAGGTTGGTGGCACAGCACGAAGCATCAGAGACTATCCATGTGCAACTAACAGTGGGTAAAACTGCCTTCCAGTTTATAGCCTGCTACAGACCACCCTCCCTAACCCAGGAACCCCACTCGGCCTTCATGAAAACACTGGAAAATATGAAGGTCTCTCCAAACACCATTATATTGGGCGACTTCAACTACACAAACATAGACTGGGAGCATTACTCTAGCTCCAACACCCTAGCCCAAAGGTTCCTAGAATTTATAAACTCAAATGCTATGGAACAACTTGTTACCACTCCCACAAGAGGGGAAAACATACTGTACCTGATCATCACCAACATGGGGACTCTATGCTCCAGACCAGAAGTGTATCCCTCACTGGTAAGATCAGACCATAAACTAATCTCACTGGATGTTCACATCCCGACACCACCCCCTGCCCAGAAAACCACAGTGAAAAACTTCTCTAAAGCAAATTTCACACTCCTCAAAACTGAGGTGGAATCCTTCAAAGCCCCTGGGCCTGTGGAAAATACGGCCCAGACCGCAGAATCCTTTATAAACGCATTCTATGAACACCTTCAGGAATGCATGGATCATGCGATCCCAAATAAAACCAAGACCCAATCCTCCAAAGGCAGACGTCCTGTCTGGTGGACCCCAGCCATAAACAAGCTATACAATAGAAGGAGGAAGCTACTAAATGATAGAGCAAAATTCCAAAAAGGGAAGGCATCTCTGATCAGTATTAGCAAAAAACTACGGGCACTCATAAAATCGTCTAAGGCCAGCTTCGAGAGAAAAATTGCACAGGACACTAAGGATCATCACAAGGCTTTCTTTAGTTATGTTAGGAACCTGGGTGGTAATTCCCAGATATGCTCAGAATTAGTCCAAAATGACAAAAAATACACCGAACCCACAGACATTGCCAACATTCTAGCTGACAGGTTCAGCGCAAACTTCTCCCCTCCCTCCCCACCAAAAGGGCTAATATCTATTCCAGCAGAGTGCTGCCCCCCTGACATTTTGGATGCTCAGGTAAGAGCCGCCCTCTCCAAAGCAAAAAACACAGCATCAATGGGACCAGACGGTGTCCCGGGCTGCGTCCTACATGAACTCCAAGAAGAGCTAAACCCAAACATAAAATTACTGTTGAATCTCAGCCTTACTACAGGATATGTACCCAAAAAGTGGCGTAAAGCAACTGTGGTCCCTCTCCACAAAGGTGGTGCCTCAACGGATCCTGGAAACTATCGCCCCATAAGCCTGACTAGCTTGGTCTGCAAAGCAATGGAAAGGATAATCATGGACCTCATAAATAAAGATATTGGGGACCTAGAGACACTGGATCCTACCCAGTTTGGCTTTGTTAAGGGCAGATCCTGCCTCTTAAACCTGGTTGATTTCTTTGAAACAGTCACCAAGGCCATTGACAAGGGGAAGGTGGTCCACACAGCCTACCTGGACCTCACAAAAGCCTTCGATACAATACCCCACTCGGGCATTATAGATAAGCTCACCAGCTTAAATAGAAACCCCTATGTCACTAGATGGGTTGCAAACTGGCTGAAGGACAGAACCCACATGGTTAGAATTGCTGGAGCCATGTCAGACTCCAAACCAGTTACAAGTGGCGTCCCACAAGGCTCAGTCCTGGGACCTCTCTTGTTCAGTATATATTTCTCGGAGGTACAGGCCAACACGGAAGGACTGTGGCTGACCAAGTTCACAGATGACTGCAAACTGGGCGCCATAATCGACTCTCCAGCCGACACAAGCATCCTCCAAAAGGGCCTCATAGAAACAGACAACTGGTGCCAGAGCCATGGCCTCAAGCTAAACGCCAAAAGTGTATAGTTATCCCTTTGGCAAAAACAAAGTGCCCACAAATTACCACATAGGTGGTAATCCATTAAGTGCAGAAGAAGTAATTAGGGACCTGGGGAACCAAGTTGATAGCAATCTCTCATTTGACAACCACGTGGCCAAAGTGGTTAGAAAAACATTTTATATAGCCCACCTAATCATGAAGGGATTCACATCTAGATCAGGGGAGGTCCTTGTGCCTCTTTACTCATCCCTCATCAGGCCCATAATTGAGTATAATGCCCCTTTTGGGATGTACCTTACCAGACACCTGCAGCAACTGGAAAGACCCCAAAAGTACCTCACCAAGAGGATCAAAGGGCTCAAACAGATGCCATATGCTGCCCGGTTAAAGAAACTCCAGCTCTACTCAGTGGCATACCGCCTGCTCAGAGGTGATCTCTGCCTGACGTATAAAGCCATGTCCAACCCGGAATTAATGGACATGCTGCACCTCAGAAAATCCAAATCCCATTGAGCTACGCGCTCGAGAGACTTGAACCTCAGCACTGAAATAAATAGGACATGCTGGAGGGACAGATTTTTAACCCAGAGGCACCCTTCACTCTAGAATAAAATCCCAGTCCAGGTTAGGCAGAGTCCCACATTGACTCTCTTCAAGAGGAATCTTGATGAGTGGATGGGAGATCATAGGTTTACCCCGGGTATCACTTCTGTGTCACTGTTAGACAGAGGCACAGTATACTAACCTCAAAAAAAGGGCATAGCAAAATTAATTTAAAATGGGTGGCGAAAGCCAAACACATTCTGGCTAGGCTTATAAATGCCCTAGGGCAGATAGCCTAGTATGAACCTATGAACCTATGAACCTATATACTCATAATGGAAATATAATCATTCAATCCTGGGAAACCCCCTGCATTTAACCTAAGTTGCCACAGTAGCTCACATCATTCTAATAAATCTTCCCAAAGCCCACCCCTGGAATTCTTTGTTACCTGGCCCAAACCAACAAAACAGAAAAGAATGACATGGGTTGTTACAACTATGCTTGGCTAAAGCATTATTGGCTTTATTTTTCTTGATGTCTGAAATGTGCTCATATATTCTTTCCTTAAATTTTCTTTTGGTTTATATTATATAATACCCATCACATTTCTGACATAGGGCAATTGTACTTAATTGTTGAATGTTTTAATTTCTTTCACTCTGAAGAACTCTTCATAACTAAAGACGAAAGATCATATCCACATCACATATTAGTTGGTTTGCAGTTGTGGTATATCCGCATATTGGGATTCATTGGTGTGGATATTGAATTCCTGTAGCTTGTAAACAGTGGTCACTGAAGGTGTTTGTACTCACAATCAGCCTCACAGTGAACATTCAGAGTTTCATATCACAATTTTTTTTTGTTAGCTTAGTAAGTCAGGGAGAGCAGACAAGGAGACAGTTGGCTGAGATGTGCCAAGCCAAAGGACTGGGGCATGCCAACCTAACTAAAGGGCAAATTATTGCAGCCTTAATCACAGCTGCATCACAAACCAGCAACAGTGTGTGCGTGTGTGTGTGTGTGTGTGTGTGTGTGTGTGTGTGTGTGTGTGTGTGTGTGTGTGTGTGTGTGTGTGTGTGTGTGTGTGTGTGTGAAAATTAAAACTTAAATAGTGTGTGTGTCAGCTACTTGAGGAAGGGACATGAAACACTGGGTTTACAGAGAGGGTGCTGGAGGTCTTGGCTTGTATACTTGGCTGAGGACCTAACTCTACAGCTGTACCAGTGGGGAGTCTTATTGGGGATCTGGAAGGAATCAGGTATAGAGACATCCATACCCCAGGCTGAGTGTGTTCCCTGTGTGCTCTTAATGGAAATTGCACTTGATGCAGAGAGGTTTGCATCTGGAAATACTGAGTGTATCCATTTGTATTCCAAGTGCACATCCCTCTCCAGTGTCAGTGGTGAGGATTCAGGCTCCTTGATTACTGGCCCAGCATGGGGACGACACATACTGATGCCCATCACATATTCTTGAGCAGTGGTGGACATCACAGTAGTTATTAATATCCTTGCTATTATTAAAAGCATATATTATTATGTTATTTACTGGTAATAATTAAACAGTTAAAAGTTATATTAAAGGGAGGGTGCCCTAATGGTTAAGATGTTTGCCTTACAAACACAAGGTGCAGGGTTTGAGTCTCACAAGGGATAACTGGCTAGACTTAAAAATGTCTCGCAAGGGCAGTTAACTTAGTACGAACCTATGAAAAGTATTTTACTTGTTTTATTTTATTTTTATTTTTTTTAGTCCATCATTTTCTAAATATTATAAATTACTGAGCAATGATATAGCTAAAATTTAAGAGTACAGTACAATATGCAGTTTGCAAACCTAGACAGAAGAGAGGAAGCTGGGCTTGTAGAAAGCATGCAGTAAATAGTTACTAAACTATGAAGGGAATACTGAAGATAGACTTGTACTGTGCAACATACTTACATAGAAATGAAGAGATATCCCAAAGAGGGACATAGTTTAGGTGCACTGTCTTGTATAGAGATAAGGCGGGATGGGGTTAAAGTGGTAAAAGAGAAGGGAAAGGAAGACATAGCTGGGGGCAGTAAAGGATAGACAATGTCTGAAAACTGAGCATTTTATGGGGCATTATTCATTGTCATCTTCATATAGATAGACACAGATATAGATAAAGATACAGATACAAATATTTTTTCTCTTTATAATTTTTATTACGCTTAATGTAATATAGCATCATAATGACAGTGGCAGTACTTTATTGCAACTTTATCCACTTACTATCATGCCATAACACCCGTTATAACGCATAGCATTTGGCAATGAAGAACTTTAACATGAATAATCACATATCAGCCCAATATTTTTTTTCATTTGACTATCCCACACTTTGGTATCTTAATGCAGGCTAGTCGTACCAATTGAGGTTTCATGACCTGGTGAATCACCGAATCCCCAGCTATCGAACCACCACTGCTCATCTAATAACTACTTATAGAAGTTATAAAGCACTGTGTCCTGCTCACTCACCACAGTTGTCTCTCTAAGCACTGTGTCCTGCTCACTCACCACAGTTTTGTCTCTAAAGCACTATGTCCTGCTCATTCACCACAGTTTTGTCTCTCTAAGAACTGTGTCCTGCTCACTCAACACAGTTCTGTCTCTCTAAAGCACTGTGTCCTGCTCACTCTCCACAGTTGTCTCTTGAAGCACTGTGTTCTGTTCACTCACCAGAGTTTTGTCTCTCTAAAACACTGTGCCCTGCTCACTCACTACAGTTTTGTCTCTCTAAGCACTGTGTCCTGCTCACTCAACACAGTTTTGTCTCTCTCTAAGCACCGTGTCCTGCTCACTCACTACAGTTTTGTCTCTCTAAGCACTGTGTCCTGCTCACTCAACACAGTTTTGTCTCTCTAAAGCTCTGTGTCCTGCTCACTCACCACAGTTTTGTCTCTCTAAAGTACCGTGTCCTGCTCACTCACCACAGTTTTGTCTCTCTAAAGCACTGTGTCCTGCTCACTCACCACAGTTTTGTCTCTCTAAGCACTGTGTCCTGCTCACTCACCACAGTTTTGTCTCTTTAAGCACTGTGTCCTGCTCACTCACCACAGTTGTCTCTTTAAGCACTGTGTCCTGCTCACTCACCACAGTTTTGTCTCTCAAAGCACTATGTCCTGCTCATTCACCACAGTTTTGTCTCTCTAAGAACTGTGTCTTGCTGACTCACCACAATTTTGTCTCTCTAAGCACTGTGTCCTGCTCACTCACCACAGTTTTGTCTCTTTAAGCACTATGTCCTGCTCACTCACCACAGTTTTGTCCTCAAAGCACTATGTCCTGCTCATTCACCACAGTTTTGTCTCTCTAAACACCGTGTCCTGCTCACTCACCACAGTTTTGTCTCTCTAAAGCTCTGTGTCCTGCTCACTCAACACAGTTTTGTCTCTCTAAGCACTGTGTCTTGCTGACTCACCACAGTTTTGTCTCTCTAAGCACGGTGTCCTGCTCACTCACCACAGTTTTGTCTCTAAAGCACAGTGTCCTGCTCACTCAACACAATTTTATCTCTCTAAGCAGTGTCCTGCTCAGTCACCACAGTTTTGTCACTCTAAAGCACTGTGTCCTGCTCACTCAACACAGTTTTGTCTCTCTAAGCACTGTGTCTTGCTGACTCACCACAATTTTGTCTCTCTAAACACCGTGTCCTGCTCACTCAGCACAGTTCTGTCTCTCTAAAGCACTGTGGCCTGCTCACTCAACACAGTTTTGTCTCTCTAAGCACCGTGTCCTGCTCACTCACCACAGTTTTGTCTCTCTAAAGCTCTGTGTCCTGCTCACTCAACACAGTTTTGTCTCTCTAAGCACTGTGTCTTGCTGACTCACCACAGTTTTGTCTCTCTAAGCACGGTGTCCTGCTCACTCATCACAGTTTTGTCTCTTTAAGCATTGTGTCCTGCTCACTCACCACAGTTTTGTCTCTCAAAGCACTATGTCCTGCTCACTCAACACAATTTTGTCTCTCTAAGCACTGTGTCCTGCTCACTCACCACAGTTTTGTCTCTTTAAGCACTATGTCCTGCTCACTCACCACAGTTTTGTCTCTCAAAGCACTATGTCCTGCTCATTCACCACAGTTTTGTCTCTCTAAGAACTGTGTCCTGCTCACTCAACACAGTTCTGTCTCTCTAAAGCACTGTGGCCTGCTCACTCACCACAGTTTTGTCTCTCTAAACTACTGTGTGCTGCTCACACACCACAGTGTTGTCTCTCGGTAAGCACAGTGTCCTGCTCACTCACTACAGTTTTGTCTCTCTAAGCACTGTGTCCTGCTCACTCAACACAGTTTTGTCTCTCTAAAGCACTGTGTCCTGCTCACTCACCACAGTTTTGTCTGTCTAAAGCTCTGTGTCCTGCTCACTCAACACAGTTTTGTCTCTCTAAAGCACTGTGTCCTGCTCACTCACCACAGTTTTGTCTCTCCAAGAACTGTGTCCTGCTCACTCACATCAGTTTTGTCTCTAAGAACTGTGCCCTGCTCACTCACTACAGTTTTGTCTCTCTAAGCACTGTGTCCTGCTCACTCAACACAGTTTTGTCTCTCTAAAGCATTGTGTCCTGCTCACTCACCACAGTTTTGTCTCTCAAAGCACTATGTCCTGCTCATTCACTACAGTTTAGCCTCTCTAAGAACTGTGTCCTGCTCACTCAACACAGTTCTGTCTCTCTAAAGCAGTGTGGCCTGCTCACTCAACACAGTTTTGTCTCTCTAAGCACTGTGTCTTGCTGACTCACCACAATTTTGTCTCTCTAAGCACTGTGTCCTGCTCACTCACCACAGTTTTGTCTCTTTAAGCACTATGTCCTGCTCACTCACCACAGTTTTGTCCTCAAAGCACTATGTCCTGCTCATTCACCACAGTTTTGTCTCTCTAAAGCTCTGTGTCCTGCTCACTCAACACAGTTTTGTCTCTCTAAGCACTGTGTCTTGCTGACTCACCACAGTTTTGTCTCTCTAAGCACGGTGTCCTGCTCACTCACCACAGTTTTGTCTCTAAAGCAGTATCTTGCTCACTCAACACAATTTTATCTCTCTAAGCAGTGTCCTGCTCACTCACCACAGTTTTGTCTCTCTAAAGCACTGTGTCCTGCTCACTCAACACAGTTTTGTCTCTCTAAGCACTGTGTCTTGCTGACTCACCACAATTTTGTCTCTCTAAACACCGTGTCCTGCTCACTCAGCACAGTTCTGTCTCTCTAAAGCACTGTGGCCTGCTCACTCAACACAGTTTTGTCTCTCTAAGCACCATGTCCTGCTCACTCACCACAGTTTTGTCTCTCTAAAGCTCTGTGTCCTGCTCACTCAACACAGTTTTGTCTCTCTAAGCACTGTGTCTTGCTGACTCACCACAGTTTTGTCTCTCTAAGCACGGTGTCCTGCTCACTCATCACAGTTTTGTCTCTTTAAGCATTGTGTCCTGCTCACTCACCACAGTTTTGTCCTCAAAGCACTATGTCCTGCTCATTCACCACAGGTTTGTCTCTCTAAACACCATGTCCTGCTCACTCACCACAGTTTTGTCTGTCTTAAGCTCTGTGTCCTGCTCACTCAACACAGTTTTGTCTCTCTAAGCACTGTGTCTTGCTGACTCACCACAGTTTTGTCTCTCTAAGCACTGTATCTTGCTGCCTCACCATAGTTTTGTCTCTAAAGGACAGTCTCCTGCTCACTCAACACAATTTTAACTCTCTAAGCAGTGTCCTGCTCTTCACCACAGTTTTGTCTCTCTAAAGCTCTATGTCCTGCTCACTCAACACAGTTTTGTCTCTCAAAGCATAGTGTCTTGCTGACTCACCATAATTTTGTCTCTCTAAAGCACTGTGTCCTGCTCACTCACCACAGTTTTGTCTCTCTAAAGCTCTGTGTCCTGCTCACTCAACACAGTTTTGTCTCTCTAAGCACTGTGTCTTGCTGACTCACCACAGTTTTGTCTCTCTAAGCACTGTGTCCTGCTCACTCACCACAGTTTTGTCTCTCTAAAGCACTGTGTCCTGCTCACTCAACACAGTTTTGTCTCTCAAAGCACTATGTCCTGCTCATTCACCACAGTTTTGTCTCTCTAAAGCACTGTGTCCTGCTCACTCAACACAGTTTTGTCTCTCTAAGCACTGTGTCTTGCTGACTCACCACAATTTTGTCTCTCTAAACACTGTGTCCTGCTCACTCAGCACAGTTCTGTCTCTCTAAAGCACTGTGGCCTGCTCACTCAACACAGTTTTGTCTCTCTAAGCACCGTGTCCTGCTCACTCACCACAGTTTTCTCTCTAAAGCTCTGTGTCCTGCTCACTCAACACAGTTTTGTCTCTAAGCACTGTGTCTTGCTGACTCACCACAGTTTTGTCTCTAAGCACTGTGTCCTGCTCACTCACCACAGTTTTGTCTCTAAAGCACAGTCTCCTGCTCACTCAACACAATTTTATCTCTCTAAGCACTGTGTCCTGCTCACTCACCACAGTTTTGTCTCTCTAAAGCACTGTGTCCTGCTCACTCAACACAGTTTTGTCTCTCTAAGCACTGTGTCTTGCTGACTCACCACAATTTTGTCTCTCTAAACACCGTGTCCTGCTCACTCAGCACAGTTCTGTCTCTCTAAAGCACTGTGGCCTGCTCACTCAACACAGTTTTGTCTCTCTAAGCACCGTGTCCTGCTCACTCACCACAGTTTTTTCTCTAAAGGACAGTCTCCTGCTCACTCATAGGTTCATAGGTTCATACTAGGCTATCTGCCCTAGGGCATTTATAAGCCTAGCCAGAGTTGTGTGGCTTTCACCACCCCTTAGGTTGAAGAATACTATACCCATTAGTTTGCCGTGCCTCTGTCCAGCAGTGATACAGAGATGATCCCCAGGGTAAACCTATGATCTCCCATCCACTGGTCAAGATTCCTCTTGAACAGAGCCAGCGAGGTGCTCTGTCTCACATGGACTGGGATTCTGTTCCACAGCATAGGGAGTCTCTGGGTGATGAATCTGTCCCTCCAGCACGTCCTATTTATATCCGTGTTGAGGTTTAAGTCTCTTGCTCTTGTGGCTCTGGTGGATTTGGATTTTTTGAGGTGGAGCATGTCCATTAATTCCGGGTTGGACATGGCCTTGTATGTCAGGCACAGGTCACCTCTGAGCAGATGGTATGCGACTGAATAGAGCTGGAGTTTCTTCAGTCGGGCAGCATATGGCATATTTTTGAGCCCCTTTATCCTTTTGGTGAGGAACTTTTGGGGTCTTTCCAATTGCTGCAGGTGTCGGGTAAGATACATTCTGAATGGGGCATTGTACTCAATCATTGGTCTGATAAGTGAAGAGTACAGGGGAACAATGACCTCCCTTGATCTGGATGTGAATCCCTTCATAATCAGGTGGGCAATGTAGAAGGTCCTCCTAACCACTTTGGCAATGTGAGTGTCAAACGAAAGGTTACTGTCAACTTGGGTTCCCAGGTCCCTGATAACCTCTTCTGTGCTTAATGGATTGCCACCTATGTGGTAACTTGGGGTTACCTTGATTTTACCAAAGGGTATGACTATACATTTTTTGGCGTTTAGCTTAAGGCCATGTCTCTGGCACCAGTTATCCGTTTCTATGAGACCTCTCTGAAGGATATCTGTGTCTGATGGATTTTCAACTATGGCGCCCAGTTTGCAGTCATCTGCAAACTTTGTCAGCCACAATCCACCTATGTTTGCCTGCACTTCTGAAAAGTAGATGCCGAACAAGAGGGGGCCCAGGACTGAGCCCTGTGGGACACCGCTTGTGACCGGCTTGGAGTCTGATATGGCACCAGCAACTCCAACCCTGTGGGTTCTGTCCTTGAGCCAGTTTGCAACCCATCTTGTGACATATAGGTTTACATTTAAGCTGGTGAGCTTTTCTATGATACCCGAGTGGGGTATTGTGTCGAAAGCTTTTGCAAGGTCAAGGTAGGCTGTGTGAACTGCCTTACCCTCATCAATGGCCTTGGTGACTGTCTCAAAAAAGTCGACCAAGTTCAAGAGGCATGATCTGCCCTTGACAAAGCCGAATTGGGTAGGATCCAATGTCTGTAGGTCCCCTATGTCTTTATTTATGAGTTCCATTATGATCCTCTTCATAGCTTTGCAGACCAGGCTTGTTAAGCTTATGGGGCGGTAATTACCAGGGTCCGTAGAAGCACCACCTTTGTGGAGTGGGACCACAGTTGCCGTACGCCACTCTTTGGGTACGTATCCTGTGGCAAGGCAAAGATTAAACAGCAGCCTTATATGTGGGTTTAGTTCCTCATTGAGTTTGTGTAGCACACAGCTGGGGACACCATCCGGTCCCATGATGCTGTGTTTTTAGCTTTAGAGAGAGCAGCTCTCACCTGGGCATTTGAGATGATTGGGAGGCTACACTCTGCTGGGATAGATATTTCTCCTTTTGGGGGGGGAGGGAGAAATTTTCACTGAACCTGTCTGCCAGTATGTTTGCAATGTCTGTGGGTTCAGTGATTTTTGTATCATTTTGGACTAATTCTGAGCATATCTGGGAGTTTCCACCCAGATTTCTAACATAGCTAAAGAAGGCCTTATGATTGTCTTTTGAGTCCTTGGCGATTTTTCTCTCAAAGTTGGCCTTGGATGATTTTATGAGTGATCGTAATTTTTAACTAGTATTGATCAGAGATGTCTTCTCTTTTAGGGATTTTGCTCTATCTTGTAGTAGCTTTCTCCTCTTGTTGTAAAGTTTGTTTATGGCTGGGGTCCACCAGATCGGGCGCTTGCCTTTGGTGGAAAGGGTCTTGATTTTATTTGGGATTGTTTGATCCATGCAATCCTGGAGGTGCTCATAGAAAGCATTTGTAAGGGATTCAGCAGAGTGGGTTGTGGTTTCCAATGGCTCAGGGGCCTTGAAGGATACCACACCAGTCTTAAGAAGTGTGAAGTTGGCTTTTGAGAAGTTCTTCACTGTGGTCTTTTTGTTGGGGTGGGCGGGATGTGGATCTCCAGTGAGATTAGTTTATGGTCTGATCTCACCAATGAGGGATATACTTCCAGTGTGGAGCATTTTGTCCCCATGTTTGTGATGATCAGGTCTAGTATATTTTCACCTCTTGTGGGAATGGTGACAAGTTGTTCCATAGCATTTGAGTTTATGAACTCCAGGAACCTTTGGGCTAGGGTATTGGGGCTTGAGTAATGTTCCCAGTCTATGTTTGGGTAGTTGAAGTCACCCAATATGATGGTGTTTGGAGAGACATTTATACTCTCCAGTGTCTTCAGGAAGGCTGTGTGGGGTTCCTGAGTTTGAGAGGGTGGACTGTAACATGCTACAAACTGTAGAGCAGTTTTGCCTATGGTTAATTGCACCTGAATGGTCTCTGATGCTTCGTGAGTTGCACCAGCCTGGAGGTGTGGGTATTCTTGATGAATATGGATACACCCCCTCCTTTTGTGGCACGGTCCGGGTTTTGGGGCCGGAACACATGATATGAGGTAAAACCTGATAGTGCCGGGGTGCTCTCAGGAGCCTTGAACCAGGTTTCAGTCACAGCACAGACATCGATGTTCTCCACACTGAGGAGGGCTTCGAGGGTGTGCATCTTGAGATTTAGACTTCTGGCATTGAGCAGCATTACCCTTAGTTTTTTTCCATTATTGTTTTCTAGGGCGGTGGGTTTAGAATTTGAGCCTTGTCTAAAAGGCACTATGGGGTGGCAAGAGCCTTTGCCAATATCCGAAACCCAGGGTGACAGGTGCAAGCCATCCCTTGCGAAGCAACGTGGCTTGTCAAGCATGTCATTCCAGGCAGACAGACATTGGATCCCCTTAGAATGACACCAGAAATTAAGCCAATTATTAAAAATGATCATTTTGTCTCTGTATTGTGGCATCATTCTTGGTGAAGGTAGGATACTGCTCAGGGTCAGGGTCATACCAGCATGGGCTACATAATCTGAGAGCTCCTTTATGTCTCTTTTCATGTAGTCCTGGGAGGTACGTCTCAGGTCTTTCACACCGGCATGGACAATGACTGAGTCATACTTGTACTTGCTGTGGAGTGACCTGAGTGCTTGTGTTATGTGGCGGATTCTAGCGCCCGACAGGCAGCTTACTGTGACCCTCACCTTGTTCAGTCTGGTGAGTGGGATGTCAGAGTGTCTGACTATGGAGTCACCTATGACAAGTGTCAACACAATTTTATCTCTCTAAGCAGTGTACTGCTCACTCACCACAGTTTTGTCTCTCTAAAGCACTGTGTCCTGCTCACTCAACACAGTTTTGTCTCTCTAAGCACAGTGTCTTGCTGACTCACCATAATTTTGTCTCTCTAAACACCGCGTCCTGCTCACTCAGCACAGTTTTGTCTATCTAAGCACAGTGTCCTGCTCACTCACCACAGTTTTGTCTCTCTAAAACTCTGTGTCCTGCTCACTCAACACAGTTTTGTCTCTCTAAGCACTGTGTCTTGCTGACTCACCACAGTTTTGTCTCTCTAAACATGGTGTCCTGCTCACTCAACACAGTTCTGTCTCTCTAAAGCAGTGTGGCCTGCTCACTCAACACAATTTTGTCTCTCTAAGCACTGTGTCCTGCTCACTCACCACAGTTTTGTCTCTAAAGCACTGTGTCCTGCTCACTCACCACAGTTTTGTCTCTCTAAGCACTGTGTCTTGCTGACTCACCACAGCCACTG